>NC_047070.1:13773655-14073655 GCF_902459465.1 Asterias rubens | reverse complement strand
GTAATGTATGTACACAACATGCAGCCGACACCAGACAGCCAGTGCAGTACTGCAGTGCCAGTGCAGTTACGGCAGCCAGAGTGCAGTGGCAGTGCAGACACGGCGCAGCCAGTCACGAGTCGTCGTCAGTGCGAACGACTTTTTTCAAGATAAATGTCAGATTAAAGACCCGTTAAACAATGACTGGCGTAAAGTAAACACAGTATCTGATAGTAAATGGTTGTGGGAACAACATATACGTCAAAACCACCGACAATTATTCTGAATAAGACTTTAATTCACGTTTTTTTACCTTGATCAGGGGCGAAACTGCTACTGGAAGGGGCGCCATCTTGGATAACAGTTAGTTGGTTGCCACAGAGTCGCATACTTTTCCGTGTACAATGCACCAAGTACCAGTCAAATAGTTGGGCACCTTTTATTTTGTTATTAAATTACTATGAAATGAAAAGGGAACCGTCATCATTACTTTTCATTACGTTTGTTCCTTATAATTCAATACACGGGATCGATCGAATAAAACGAAACCGTTGGTAGAGCACGCTGCATGCTTATACCGCGTGATTTTAATCAAACTCGATCTCATCACAAAACGTACACACACGTAACACACACGAACCACAAGAAGAATTCATTTCATCATCAACAGTGAGAGAAGTAAAGGTCACCCACAGATATGATGTGAAATCTTTCTTTTTATTGTGAAACGGCTATTCCATTCATTTAAATGGTTTTAGTCAGTTCCTAGCTAGAGGGATGGAATGCATGTGTGACATCCACTAAATTCCTGCTCTTTCGAGAAGTCCAATGCAAGGGACTTACATTTACACCTTTTTAGGGACCAAGTTCGTTGTAAAATAACTACACGACTCGACAGTTGAGTTTACCGAACGAACGACTGAAGACACTACCCGGCCACCATGGAGCAGTTATTGTTTGTCATACTCGGGCTGTTTTTGACACCATTCTCGTGTCTAGTTATGTTGATTGTTCTACCAGGATGTTTCGGCATTTCTCTGGGAATCCGTCATTTCTACATCAACTTTCTTCTGCGAATGTTTGAGCTTGGCTATCAAATTGGACAAAAGCCCGAGTCAGATTCAGAATTGATTGATCAACAAGGTGTTGGACATGAGGTAAGTTTTAATAATAATACTAAATACTAATAGTTCAACCTCCATTTGTCCAGTGCCAATCCACTAGGTTTTCTCTTTTCCTCTTTTTTCATGGATAGTTACTTATAATATAAGTTATTACTTCTAGAAACTAGTTTCTAATTCTAGAAGTAGTTACTTACTTATTACTACCTAGAACTATTTCGGTTTCGTCCGGCTATCGTCTCCTGTTACGGGAGACGATAGCGGGACGAAACCGAAATAGTTCTAGGAGTACTTACTTATCACATGCTTGTATTTTATTTATTTAAGACTAAATCAAATCCTAGCGGGGGCACTATGTGGATTGGGTTTTACAGTCCCTACTTGACTTTGTGGGTTTTCCCTGAAACAATTCTCTGGGGTTCTCCTCCCACTTCTAAAACTGAAATGTCTTCATTGTCTTCTCATTGTCTAGATGCTGAAAAGGCTTTTGACAAGTTTTATCATAGATGTATTGTATTGTAGATGTCAATCTGACCAACCGCATAAAATTCTTCGATGAGCCATGTATTAATTGGGCAATAACATCACAAGGCCAAGGGGTTATTTTAATATTATTGTTTTTATTGAATGAATGTCAAATGACATAATTGATGAAGAAAATATATTGATAAATTTACAAAAACGTTGGTTAAAGCAAATTCTATTAAGTAGACCATTGTTCTCTACCACCATTGCTGTAGTTGCGATAACGTAACCCTCCTCCTCTTCACCGTCGGGAGGAGGGTTAAATTACGTTATCGCAACTACCATGGAGGAATAAATTAGGTTAATTCTAATTTATTCCTCTGCTGGCAGACTTACTTTAGCTGATTCTTTGACTTGTATGTTTTCTCTTTGAATAGGATGATGATGAAGAAGAAAAACGAGATGATGAGAAAATCTTTGTTCCAAATGCGTCCTCAGCAAACGGTTGGTATTTGGCAAAGAGACTCTTTGGTATTCAGTTTAACGTCTAATGTCTGTGTATTTTTCTAATTTTAGAGTTAGTCTAAACTTATATACTTAAACACCAGAGAGTTGAACTTGAATGACCTTTCTCTGTTTTGAATTTTATTGAAATAATTGTGTTAATTTGTGTGTAAAATATCTTCACAGATACCTTGCGTATCTTTTGGTACTCCACAAATTAATAACCATAAAAAATTACTTGGTAAGAAACACCTCAGGTGTTGATAATTGTATCACTTTGAGACAATTTCCTTTAAAGTCTTGTGGTTTTTAGAGAGAGGGACTCAACAAAATTTCAATTCGAGAAACGTTTCTGCATGAACTGTTTCTCAGATTGTGTTTATCGGTTGCGGATTATTCTTTCTGCGTGAACATAATCGCTCCAGATTTTTTGCAATATCTGAAAAACACTAACACATTTTGAAATGAATTTTTTACAGGTCATTTATTTTAAAACATAGATCTACATTACATTTATGTAGGATTAAAACAATTGAGTTACTTTGCTTTATACTTTGATAATTAGTTTTGATCGAGGTTGCAAGTGGAAGGTGGAATTACTAGACCATAACACACTGTACTTTCCAAAAGTTTTAATTTGCTTATAATTTCCATCATGAATCTTCTATTTTAGTTCTTATTGAAAAAGACTCAACCAAACATCTAGCGGATGGTGTTAAATCAGTTGTCAACCAAACTGTGGAACGTATCGGCAAAGAAAACTTCCAGTTTTCTGATGTATTCTACTTCTGCAAAAAGGGAGTTGAGGTACAGTAGGTACTTGTTATTCAGTTATACTTTGCAGGATGGTATTCCCAGAATACTTGGCATAGTTTGGGAGAGGCCTTCAAGTATCTGTGAAATGACATGGGCTGATGATGAAGATGTTTTCTATTTGAGTGATTTTTGTTTTAAACAGACCATGGAAATGTGTACCTTCATGGTTGACATGTACATGTATATACCAAGCGAACCTACCTACAAGCGTAATGTGTTATGTGCTGTCAGTTGGTAGACAAAGCCCTTCATTATTCCATAAAAGGATCAGAATAAATGTTATATTATTTATTTATAATAATGGCTCTTCTTTCCCCACTATCTGGGACTTTGATTCTCACCAAAGTATGTAAAGAAACAACAGTAAATTAAATTGATCAATCTAAGGTCAAAGTTTAAGGGCAATGAATAGGGTTGGTAAAAATCAAGGCTGTATTGAGAGAGTGACTTGCTGATAGCCGTTTTGTGGCCAAACGTAGCACAACCTAATGTGCAGTCTAGTCTGGCACCCTGTGTCCCCTCATGCTTTTTATTTTGCAGGTCTCTCAGTTAAAACATATTTCAATCAATATAGCATTTAAATACATTTTTTAAATATGAATAAAATTTTAAATAATTTTGATGTGTTTGTAGTTGCCGGGCTCCTCTGAAAGGTTTCAAAAGGTAAAAGAGGTTTCAAAGGTAAAACAAAATAATTAAAAATGACTCAATCGGAATTTGTTATTCCTATTTCTTTTAGGCCATTATTGAAGATGAAGTTACAAAGCGGTTCACTGCTGAAGGTAGGTACAATGTACACTTTTACTCAGTTAAAGCCTTTGGACCCTTTCGGTTAACAGTATTGTCCAAGGCCCACACCTCATGTATCACAACTTCGATATAAAAAAAAAAAACTGTGAAAATTTAGGCTCAATCGGTCATCGGAGTCGGGAGAAAATTACGGGAAAACCCACCCTTGTATCCGCACGTTTCGCCGTGTCATGACATGTGTTTAAAATAAATCCGTAATTTCTTGATATCGAGAATTTATATTGTTTTACTGTTTTCTCAAAAAGTAAAGCATAACATGGAATAATATTTAAAGAGAAGTCTTTCACCACTACCTTCTGTAAACCCTGTAAGTTGTTTGTATATCTGTGCTCTTTTTTTTCTTCTTTTTTTACAGAAAGGGTCCAATGGCTTTAAATGAGATAGTTGACAAACCCACCAATATCCTCAAAACCTTCATTGTCTTTCAAAATGTGTAGCTTACTTTTCAAAGGTTGCTAAAATCTTGAAAATTTGTGAGAGCTCATATGATGGGTCCATAAGTGAAAGTGAAAGGATGAAGTAGACTATGTTGTTTTTACAATGGATTATGAGTTTGTCTATCGGTTCTATTCTACTTAGTACATACATTGGACTTAATTTGTTTGTTCTGTGTGAAACTTCACATTTCTTTTTACATTCTAAAGGAAATCTGTGTCATGCATTAACTTTCCACAATAAGTAGAAACTAACGGGATATTTAATCAACCTTGTTACTTTCCTGCCTCCTCGGGTCAAGTTAAAAGTTTCAATCTCTTGGCCTTTTTAAAATGAAATTTCCTGATGTGTATTCGCGATTGATGCTTGAACTGAAATTTGTACTATTTTGTTGCGGTTAGTATAAAGATAGTTTGTGAGTATTATTATTTACTAACATAAAGGCAGTGGACACTATTGGTAATTACTCAAAATAATTATTAGCATAAAACCTTATTTTGTAATGAGTAATGGGGAGAGGTTGATAGTATAAAACATTGTGAGAAACGGCTCCCTCTGAAGTGACATAGTTTTCGAGAAAGAAGTAATTTACAAGGAATTTGACTTTGAGACCTCAGAATTAGATTTTGAGGTCTTGAAATTAACTTACTCGAAATCAAGCTTCTGAAAGCACACAACTTCCTGTGACAAGGGTGTTTTTTCTTTCATTATTATCTCGCAACTTTGACGACCAATTAAGCTCAAATCTTTGGTCTTTGACAATTACCAATAGTGTCCAGGGGTCGATTTCACAAAGAGTTAGGACTCGTTTTATCTCGAGTTAGGACGAGTAACTCGTCTTAACTTAGGATTAATCTTAAGGTTTGCATGCTACAGTGCAGGGTTGGGACTCATCCTAAGTCTTAAGATTAGTCTTAAGTGAAGAAGAGTTTTGTGAAATCGACGGCAGTGTCTTTAATACTATTCTGTTCTGTGCTGATGGTCAGGACAGGCCCAGTATTGCCACATATAAACACATGAACTTTATGTTCCAGTGTTTTGGGCTTCCATGTTACATAACTTTATATTTACCAGGGCTTCTACATTAGAAGTTAACTTTACAGAAGAGATTTAAATCAAGGATTCATCCCTTCTGTTATGAAATTCCTGCTTCTCAGAGCTGATTAATAAGTTCCTGTATTTGAAGAGATTAAACCCTGGTTATCTACATGTAGCTTTGTATTTTGATTATTTCAATTATATGTTTTTGAATGAAGCTTGCTCCGTAATCTTTGAATGTATAGATTTCATGGACATAATCAAACAATTTATAAAGTGTATATTGTTTACCGGACAATACTTCCCATTCATATACATTACATAATATAATCTTCATTTTCTGTGGGTATAAGTGAAGAATAGAGATCTAGTACATTTAAAAGACACTGGACACTATTGGTAATTGTCAAAGACCAGACTTCTCACTTTGTGTATCTCAACATTATATGCATAAAATAACAAACCTGTGAAATTTTGAGCTCAATCGGTCGTCGAAGTTGCGAGATAATAATGAAAGAAAAAACAAACTTGTCACACGAAGTTGTGTGCTTTCATATGCTTGATTCCGAGACCTCATATTCTAAATCTGAGGTCTTGAAATCAAATTCGTGGAGAATGACTTCAATCTTGATAACTACGTTACTTCAGACGGAGCCGTTTCTCACAATGTTTTATACCATCAACAGCTCCCCATTGCTCGTTGCCAAATAAGGGTTTGTATGAATAATTATTTTGAGTAATTACCAATAGTGTCCACTGCCTTTTAACAAGTATCTCTATGTCAGTAATCCTTGATTCCCAGCCCCACTTTCTACACAACTGCCACTCCCCTCCATATACTCATTTGCTAAAATCTATCAGTGAACTGTAGGAAAAACTAACAATCTTATCGGTTGTGTGATCAGTTTTTCAGACATTTTACACTTTGCTCCTTTGTTTAACCATAGAGGCTTTCTCTGTGGTTAAAAGCAGTGGACACTATTGGTAATTACTCAAAATAATTATTGGCATAAAACATTACTTGGTAACGAGTATTGGGGAGAGGTTGATGGTATAAAACATTGTGAGAAGCGGCTCCCTCTGAAGTGACATAGTTTTCGGGAAAGAAGTAATTTTCCACGAATTTGATTTTGAGACCTCAGAATTAGAATTTGAGGTCACGAAATCAAGCATCTGAAAGCACACAACTTCAAGTGACTAGGGTGTTTTTCTTTCATTGTTATTTCGCAACTTGACAACCAATTGAGCTAAAATGTTCACAGGTTTGTTATTTTGTGCATATGTTGAGATACACCAAGTGAGAAGACTGGTCTTTGACAATTACCAATAGTGTCCACTGCCTTTAAACTCTACCAGTCAAGACTAAACATTTGAACAGTTTTTCAACACACTGTCATGTACACTGTATATCTCTAGAATCACCACAATGTGGTCAGACTTGTAATGTACTTTGATCCACCAGATAAGTTGTTTTTCTTTGTAGGCCAATACAAAGAGAAGCCAAGGGTATAGATAAGCATTGTCTACAATAAGTCTTTATCATCTAGCAGGTTAAATAGATTACATACCAGGGGCCAATTTTACAGTAAGCAAATTTGCGTGCTTACCGTAGGCGAAAATTTTGCTTAAGCCTTAGCGTATTTCACAGGTTAGCAAAAAAATTGGGCGCCCATATTGCGCGTTTACCATGGATTTGCATTGTGAAGTCATTTATTTTTGTGCGGTAAGCACCGGACGGTTAGCATGCCTTTTTGTTTGCTTATGGTTAGCAGCACTATGAAATGGAAATCGCACTGTAAGCACAAAATCAATCGCTAAGCAGCGCTATGAAATTGGGCCCAAGTCTCAATTAATGTACCCCCAAATAAGCTAAGCACAAAAAATTCAGCTTAGCACACAATGTTTAAATACAAGTTACCAGGCAAAACAATATGTAATTTTGTAACCCCCGAAATAAGCTTAGCACAAAAAGTTCAGCTTAGCCCACAATGGTTTCATACAAGTTATCAGGCAAAACAATATTTAATGGTTGGTTATTTTGTACTTTCTTGTATTTAGTTATATATTTGTAGAATTATTTACAATTGTGCTCTCAGGTTTAAATATTTAGAATCAAGTCTTTTTGTTTCTTGTTTCTTTCAGAACTTCCCTCATGGAATTTACTGACAAGAACAAGTATGCAGTACCAGTACCTCAAGTGAGTAGCAATGTCTCCACAGGATATATTTTTTAATTTTTCATGGCAGACCTAAAGCTACAGAGATCTCATTTTGTGTTAAATAAGGTTTGACTACTGCTCAAGGGGGGGCATAATTGAAGAAAAAAAAAATAACTCAAAACATGAACTGTCATTATTTGACCTCTGAACCATTTTGTGTTTCTTTGCTAAATTTAAACAAATTTATTCTACAGTATTCGCCTGACCATGCTGTGGATGGCTGCTTTCTTTTTCCGATATATGGTTCTTTTGCCAGTAAGGTAAGAAAGTCTTTCCCGTCTAATCTCCCTTCTATAACTCAGTAAGGGAGGTATCTCCCCCTTAAAGGAACACGTTGTCTTGGATCGGACAAGTTGGTCTTTGGAAAGTGTTTGAAACCGTTTGTTTTAAAATGCATATTGTTAGATAGATATTTTAAAAGTAGAATATAATGATCCACACAAGTATCACTCAAAATTGTGTGGTTTTCCTTTTTACCTCATCGACTAACACGGTCGGCCATTAACATCAATTTGACTCCCATAAAATGGTCGACCGTGGTAGTTCGTTAAGTAAAAGGAAAACCACGCAATTTTGTGGCAAATTTGTGTGGATCATTGTATTCTACTCTTAAAACATCTTTCCAACCAATGCATTTTATAACAAAAGGTTACAAACGCTTTTTAAAGACCAACTCGCCCATCAAAGGCAACATATTCCTTTAACTTCCCAACCACCTTTTTCCAACTTAACTCCTCAAGAAAGTGCAGTAAATATGAAAGCAATAAAACTACAAACCCCTGTAATTTGTTGTCAAAGGCTTTCCACCCAGCAGTGTGGATATGTGCGCATTACAAATGTATGTTCTTATATTATTACAACCAAACTTGTGAGCACTGGTGAAATGAGAGACTTTGTAAAGTTACAAAGTCTCTTTTAAATGGTAGCTGAAAAACCCTATAACTTTTCTTTTTTGGACAGAGACTGTTCTTTTATAGGGTGTGTTATGTTATCGTCAAGTGGTTAAGAGCACCATATTCAAGGTCTGGTGATTCACAGTGTGGGTTTGAGTCCCTGTCGTGGCGCACTTGAGCTAGATACTTCAACATAACTGCTTAGATGTCCCTTGTACTAGGATTACTAGTGCACATAAAAGAACCCAGACACTTATTGTGGAAGAGTAGGGGTTACCTCTGGTGTTTCTGGTTCACATAGCATCCTTATTTACAGGTTTCCTCAGGCTTGCGAGCTACATGTATAGTGATTAAGTTCTTTTATGAGGCATCTTTGGTTTCATTGCCAGAGCTATCTGTAAAGAAGAAGAGCTTGATTTCATACTTAGTCTGCTGCCACCAAGTGTTAATAAAAGTCTCATTTATAGCATTCTACCTAGGGTGGCATGGTTGGCTTGTGTGTAAACGCTCGCCTCTCACCAAGGTGACCCAGGTTCGGTTCCCGGCCAGGGCCATATGTGAGTTGAGTTGTGCGTTGGTTCTCTGCTGTGCCAAGAGGGTTTTCCAGACCATCAGGTTTCCTCCCTCGGGAAAAATCAAACCTTCGATCTTTGCTGTGCTCTGTGGTCATAATGGGTTGATGTGGCTGGCAGCCAAAGGCGCCCTTGCATGCCTGCTTCTCGAACACGTTGTAGCTGCGTCCTTCGCAATTCAGCTCTTAGCTGCAAGTAAGGATGATTAGCCCCCAATTTATTTTACCTCCATGGATGTAGAGATGACTCCTAATTAGTTTTTGAGAGCTGCCATTGGTCCATCAGACTCATATCTATGTGTAGGATTGCTGGATGAGAATTCATGACTAAATAGAGTATGTAATTTTTTTACTAGACTTGCTGTGACTAGTATCTGTATGGTTTATCTACTAGTGTCGTCTGCTTTCATTGGTTACCTACCAGATTCCAGGTTAGTATCTCCGCATTTTATCCTTTTGTGTTTTAAGTATTTAGAATCTCCTTGAATCTAAACCACTAATCTGCAAGGTTATTTAAGCTCAAGATCACACAACAACCATTTCCTGACAGGCTATTTTAAAAGTTTTCCCCCGTCATTGTGCTTTGTAATGTGCTATCTGGAGTACCAGATGTAGTTTTGTGTTAGTTTGCATCAAACTGAAATAGAACAACAAATCATTCAGGTATTGGTCTCGTGTTTCTGAATGATAACCAACCAGAATCAAGATTGACTTCTTATTTCATTAAATCACAGGAGATTTTAATCATGTAGTTTTTCTGATCTTTCCAGATTTAAACAGATTTTGAATAAATACAGTTCCCTGACACTTCATCGGATGTTTTGCCGATGTTTCTCTGCAATCATTACATTCCATAATAGGTAAGATATATTTTAAACGTTTTATTATTTTTATTGCAACCTCCTCAAGGCTTTGAAGCTTTGATTTCTGAATCAATAAACTAATCAATAAGACGCCATCATTAATTAAGTGCAACTGGATTGTATCGTTTGAAACTTTGCATGGTGTGTTCGAAACGTCGAGAGCACACCAGCTCTTTCCAGAGCCAACACCCTAACAAAAGAGATCTTCACATGGTTGTATGCGCAGAGTTTCTTCCCTCAACTGGATTGTTGGCCAATAACGCATTATGAGGTTGGATTTCTTGAATCCAAATAAATTTAGATGTCACCTACAACACATTTATTTTAGTTTCCTTGTAGCCATCAGCTACAACTGTAGGAGCTTTGTCAGATTTGTATCCACGGCCAGCGCTCAACTGCCTTTGATACCCATTCTTGGCACCATAGAGGGCGCTGTAGGGGTAGTTTGGATGTTCTGGAGCTTGTATACCCTTCGTCTTGTTGAAAGTGTCCAATAAAGACACCACTGCTCTTTTAACTGCTCTGTTAATAGTTATATCATTTTAATAATGGAAAAAGCAAAAATAATACAAGATAATAAGGTTATTCATATTTTCAAACTTTGTTGCAGGGAGAATCGAGCTGAGGGAGGAATATGTGTAGCAAACCACACCTCTCCAATTGATATAGCCATTCTTTCAAGTGACAACGTCTATGCTTTTGTAAGTCATTCATAGTGGTTCAAATATTTTCTATTAGCCAGTTACACAAATGGATGTTCCTTCTTGATGGGGGAAGCCCACTTTTACATCAAGTATTTATTTTATTGTTAAGCCCGGTTCATACTTCCTGCAAATGCATGCCATACTAATGTTGACGTCACAAATTTGCGAAGAAAAATTCGCAGCAGTTCAACTCTGGGCAACTCACTTGCGAATATCGCTGCGAAAGGAGGGTTTTGACGTCAAATTCACATCAAATTCGCTTCGCATTTGCATGAAGTATGAACCGGGCTTTGGTTACTATTTTTGTGTGTATAAATACACATCCACAGCGCAGTAGACTTTAACGGGTCCCAGAGTTCGAAACTTGCAGAGTTCGTTGGCACCAATAACAGGATAAATTGAAGATGAAGCGGAAGTGTCGTGGCTGAGCGGTAAAAAGCATCGAATTCAAACTCTGTTTCTGTTCAGCAGAGTGTGGGTTTGGGTCCAAGTCATGAGACTTGTTTCCTTAAGCAAGACACTTATCAATTGCTTCATCCTTCGGATGGGACGTAACGCCTATGGTCCTGAAAAAAGTAGGGGTTCGCCCCGGTGTGCCTGGTTTGATTGGCTGCATACTACGCCACAGCACCTTGTAAACCATTACATAGTGCTATATAAAAGGAGTAGGTCTCATACCACATACCTTGCCCGAAATACTGTATGTTAAAGGACCTTGAGCGTCACTGACTGATGGATATACGCGCTATATGAGAAGCCACTATTATTATCTGACTTGCTTGATTATTTCAGATTGGACAGCTACACACAGCTTTCATGGGTATGCTTCAACGAGCAATGAGTCGTACTGGAACTGATCATATCTGGTTTGAACGCTCAGAGATGAGGGATAGGATGAAGGTCACACAAAGGTCAGTAATTATAAGTTATCACACAAGCGTGAGTGGAATACGAAAAAATATAGCGCTTCTGCGTCCCAATCCAACAAGGCCGAAGGCCGGGTTGGATATGGGACGCAGACGCACTGTATTTATTTCGTATTTCACAAGCGCGCATGTGATAATAAATTTATCTTCCAGTCCCACTTGCAACGTTATTTTATGCGCACAAAGTTTAGAATGTAATTTTTCCACTGTCAGTATATGGAGCGTGACAAAATTTCACAATACGCACTGTGTAATAAAAACAGAGGAAGTAGGATATAAAACAGAGGTCGTAGCAAAGGCCTATATGTTTATATCCCCCTAGTAGTGCCAGCTTCTGATTGGTGGATTAGCGCGTACTGGAAGATAAAATGATTTACAGGGAAGAGATTGTTCAGACTTTTGGCTGAACTCAGACTTTTCATGTCGGCCTGGTGCAGAAAATCAGACAATATTTTTTTTCCACAAATAAAGAAATCCTTTCTCTAGTGCTTTGGATACTGTTTTCAAAAGATCCTTGGAATCTATAAGGGGTTACCAAATGGTGGAAATGGCATCATTTTAACATACCTTTGAATTTGTATCCAAGTTTCAGACTTTTTCTTTAGTAATGACTCTCACCCCTGGATTTACCAAGTCACCTCTTATATTTGACCTGATCATATACCCTTTGTCCAACTTATTTTCCATTCAGCTCTCAAGAATTCATATTACAGCTTTGTAATTTTATGTTCAGCATCGCTTTAGTTTTTATGAAACTTGATTTGACAAAAGTTTATCTAAATACCTCCACTTTATGTAATACATAATAATAATAATAATTGTATTTATACCGCGCCTTTTGCCAAAGGATACAAGGCGCCAGCAGCCGATTTCCCAAAATGCTAGGATTAATCCTATCTCGAGTTAGGACGAGTAACCCGGTCTTAACTTAGGATGGGTTAAATGAGCCCTAAGTCTTTGGATACAGAATTTAACTCATCCTAAGTCCTAAGATTAATCCTAAGTTAGGAAGAGTTTGTTGAAATCAACTGCAGGTGTTATAACTGCAAGGAGTGGGACTAAGTTTGAGAAGTAAGACCTAATCCTTAGCACCATGTAATGGATTACAAGGTGCTGTGGCGCAATATGCTGTGAGAAACTGAAGTTTCAATTTAAATACTTTTCTCGTGTTCAAAGGTCAAAACCAGGACAATAAAAGGTCATGATCTTTATTATACAAACTGCTTTTTTTTTTACATAGATTCCTCCCTCAGGTTTACTGTTCAAGTTTATGTGCACCCTTTGCTTTCTTTTAATGCATTTACTTTACTTAATTGTGTCAAACAGATTGAAAGAGCATGTTGATGATCCTCACAAGTTACCCATATTGATATTTCCAGAAGGTAAGCTGTTTAATTCTTATTTTATAAATACCCAGACAGTAAAGTTGGTCCTTTTGGATGAAAAGTGGTCACATGTCAAATTTAAATGGTTGATGAGATCAAAGCTGGAGCTGTTTCAGACCGGATGGCTAGAGTGCATTCGCTGTTCATAGCTACATGCATGTTGGCGGAGAAGCTTATGCGGGAACTTATAACAAATAACACAATCAATACATGGAAATCAATGTTAAATCTATTAGGTCGTGTCTGAACACACATCCCTTGAGCGTTGCATGCAGTTTGTCCCTTGGCTAAGTGGCTTGAGGAAAGGAATTGAAACATAAAGTCAAATTTAAATGGTTGATGAGATCAAAGCTGGAGCTGTCTCAGACCGGATGGCTAGAGTGCATTCGCTGTTCATAGCTACATGCATGTTGGCGGACAATCTTATGCTGGAACTTATAACAAATAACACAATCAATACATGGAAATCAATAATAAATCTATTAGGTCGTGTCTGAACACACAACCTTTGAGTGTTGCATGCTGTTTGTCCCTCGGCTAGGTGGCTTGACGAAAGGAATTGAAACATAAAGCAAAAAAGAAAAGCTCAATACTACAATTTTTCTGAATTGTTATACTTTCCCCAAAATGTGTTTTTATGAATTTGAATAAAATGTGGGTGACTCGATCTTTAACGGCTGTTTAAAACCTTGCAAGGTGTAGGTCGTGCAATGGACTTTGCGGTATGTCCTTTTTCACATGTCTAGGACCCTGCCGGTTTTAAATAGTCGTTCAAGACCCCATCACCACTCTTGTATTCCCTTTTAAAATGAAATAGAATATGTTCACTAGAAACAAATTGAAGTTTTCCCTCGACGGTTTTGTGTATTATGCGCATGAATTTAAAATTAAATCACTTTCTTGTTTATTATGATTTAGGAACCTGCATAAACAACACATCTGTCATGCAATTTAAAAAAGGAAGTTTTGAGATAGGAGGTACCATCTATCCAGTAGCCATCAAGGTGAGACTAAAATTGTTCACCGGACCAACAGCTAAAGGCCAATGATTCCAGTGCCAGGCCAGTCAACTCAAGACAGACAAGTCCGTTGGTTCTTGTAGTTTTCAATTGAATATCTTTGCTTAAAGACACAGGACACTATTGGTAAATGTCAAAGACCAGTCTTTTCACTTGGTGTATCTCATATATGCATAGAACAACAAACCTGTGAACATTTGAGCTCAATTGGTCGTGGATTCACGAGATAATAATGAAAGAAAAAACACCCTTGTCACACGAAGTTGTGTGCTTTCAAGATGCTTGATTTTGAGACCTCAAAATCAAATTATGAGGTCCCGAAATCAAATTTATGGAAAATAACTTCTTTCTCAAAAACTACGTCACTTCAGAGGGAGCCGTTTCTCACAATGTTTTGTGCTATCAGTACAGTACAGATTCTGAGCTTCAAGTTCTCTATGTGGAATTTTCCCCCAAATTCAAGCCAGCCCTGGAAATGAGATTTTTTGAAATATTTTTAATTATGTGCCATTTATATTATTATTTTATTTTGCAATCCATGAAATAGGGGTTTTTATGTACAGAGTTGTTTATGTTTTTGTTATAGTACAACTCCAGTTTTGGTGATCCGTTCTGGAACAGTAGCAAATACTCAATGGTCCGGTACCTACTGATGATGATGACCAGCTGGGCTATTGTGTGTGATGTCTGGTATTTGCCTCCCATGGTTAAAGGGGTAAGTATTTTATTTTAGACTACCCACCAATACTTTTTGTTGTGCTTGACTGGGCTACCAATTCTCCCACCACTTAAGCAAATCTAGCACAGTCCCACACCTTATAGTAACTCATCGTGGTTGTACCCGCAAGTTTACTGTTCATATTTATATTCATAGTTACTCTTATTCTCCACACCATGCAAAGCTTCAAACATCATTTTGTTGAGCTTGGCCCCATAGGAAGTGGGGCTTTGTTTAGTTCAATACAGTCAAACTGAGTACAAAGTCCGTTATTAAAGTCAAATACTGACATTGTATACTGTTAGTTTTGGTTGTTAGAGTTGTCAAATGTTTGTTTATTTGTTTGTTTTCAGGAGGATGAAGAGGCTATTGAGTTTGCTAACCGGGTCAAAGCAGCCATTGCTAAGCAGGGTGGCTTACTGGATCTAACATGGTAAGCAATGTATACATATCTCATTTTAGGTATATTAAAGGCAGGGGACACTATTGGTAGTTACTCAAAAAAATTATTACACCTTTCTTGACGACGAGTAATGAAGAGAGGTTGATAGTACAAAACTTTGTGAGAAACAGCTCCCTCTGAGATAGAAGTAATTTCCCACGAATTTGATTTTGAGACCTCAGATTTGGAATTTGAGGTCTTGAAATCAAGTATCTGAAAGCACACAACTTCGTGTGACCATGATGCGACAAGGTCGTTTTTTCTTTTATTATTATCTCGCAACTTCAATGACCAATTGAGCCCAAATTTTCACAGGCTTGTTATTTTATGCTTATGATGGGATACACCAATGGAAAACACTGGTAGTTGACAATTACCAAACGTGTACAGTGCCTTTAAGTCTCAAACTTCTGAATATTGAAATGTCCAAATGTAAGTTTCATAATTTTTGTAGCATAAAAAAAAGGAAAATAATTGAAATGTGTTTTGTTTTTGTTTTGTTTACAGGGATGGCCAGTTAAAGAGAACGCGAGTTAAAAGCATATTCAAAGCCAAGGAACAAGAAGAATATAGCAAGATTATAAAAACTGACTGAGAAAATTGCCAGCAAGTAGAGAAAATTGCCTTAAATATAAACTCATTTGTCTGGATTTATTCAACTGACTTTTTGATATCGTTTTGTTATTTTTGCAACAAAAATGGACTTTTTTGATACTGTAAAACAATGCAAAGTAATGTGTTTTACAGCTTTGGCCACTCTTGTGAGCTGTTGAGTTAATTAATTGTAATGTTTAAACTCTGTAGTTATACAAGAGATTTTAAGGACCGTTCAATGTTTGTATGATTACAAGGTGTTTTTGGTGCATTAACTATAGACGAAAGCACTCAATTCATGGATGACATGGATGGAGGCATATATAGTTGCTTACATATCACTTAAAGACACTGGACACTATTGGTAACAGTCTTCTCACTTGCTGTATCTCAACATATGCACAACATAACAAACCTGTGAAAATTTGAGCTCAATTGGTCGTCAAAGTTGCGAGATGATAATGAAATAAAAAACACCCTTGTCACACGGCGTTGTGTGCTTTCAGATGCTTGGTTTCGAGACCTCAAATTCTAGTTCTGAGGTCTCGAAATCAAATTCGTGGAAAATTACTTCTTTCTCGACAACTATGTACTTGTAACTACAGAGGGAGCTGTTTCCCACGATGATTTATACTATCAACATCTCCCCAATACTCACCTCATAGTAAGTATGCTAGTAATCAAGGTTGTAGCTAGGGCAAATTGGATGCAGGCTAATTCTGTCGAGAGCATGGTCGAGAGGGTGGGTGTAGGGGCAGCGTAGCGCCTCACAACCCGGTGGGATCAACAGGGGCTGCTAAAGGGTTGTAGGTTTTGTTTAAGCTTTGATGGGTCCCCAGACTCTCTCTTGCCCATTTTGTGCCTTGACATAGTCATTGTCAGAGGAAAAAACATGTCCAGGGAGCCATAGAAAATAAATACTTATTAAGTTTTAAAGTAAAATGTTAGGGTAAAATAAATAAAATTAATATTCTGTTTACGATTAGTAGTAATTATTTTGAGTAATTACCAATAGTGTAATTCTGGAAATTACACAAGTTTTTTATTTTATGCATGTGTGGAGATACACCATGTAGGAAGACTGGTCTTTGACATTTACCAATAGTGTCCATGTCTTTAAATAACAAGTATGCATAAAACATGGAGTTAACAGGAGTTCTAAGTTTTTGATAATAACAAAAATGTTTGTGTTGCAGTTAGACAACTAATTTATTTTCCTCTTGAGTTTGAATTTAATTATAAGAAGAAAATAATCGTCAGAGAAAGTATTATTTTATGATTATTTATAAGACTCGTTCTTGTCAAATATAATATCCTCAATAACTACAAATTGCATACGGATTACTTAAATTCTAGGAATGATAATAAATATTTTGATGGGGGAAAATACCAAATGTGTGAGAATGTTGATTTTTCCTGTTGGCTTATTCAATTTAAAGATGCTTTCCAGTTCATTTTATGCATCACATTGTCAATTATTTTTGGTGAATTAAAGGCACTGGACACCTTTAATAATAATTGTCAAAGACCAGTATTCTCACTGGGTGTATTAAAACATACGCATAAAATTAATGATTATCTTTGAATTTGTTTATTCAATTGGTCATCGAAGATGCAAAAGATAAATGAAAGAAAAAACACATTTTGTTGCACATATGAATGTGTGCTTTCAGATGACTAAAAAATGGCTTCAGACTTGGAGTCTTTTAATTGAGTGAGAAATTACCTCTTTCTCTATGTTACTTCAGAGGCAGCTGTTTTTCACATTTTGCGTCTCGGCAGCTGCCAAGCAAATCTTTAGGCTAACAATATTACTTTGGGTCCACTGCCATTAAAACAGTGCCTGGCATTCATAGTCCTCTGATTGGAGTTATGGGATGGCGACCTCAACTCGACACGTGAAGCTATTCAATAAGGACTTGTTTCCCATCTTGACCTAAATGTCTCTAATAGATAAACAATGAACAAATCTAAATAACAGTGTACTTTCAAAATAGTGTAACTTACAAATAAGCCTAAATCTGGGATTGGTGTTTAGGGGGCGGGGGGGGGGGGTAATATTAAACTAACTAGGCACTCGCATGTTTTACAAATTGGTCTTGTACTTCTTCGCACTTTTCAGATTTTTGTTGTAAAATTGGGGTGCGTTTAGAGGAGAATGACAACAAAAACGGGCCCATTTTATTTTATTTTTCAAGATTGCATTTTCAAACTTGTTAGCCCAAGGTAACTCTTGTTCTGCAAGATGAGTAATCTAGTCCCATTGATGGTTGTCGTCAGACATTACTTACGTCTCAGCTACACCTCTTGGACTCGATGTCCTTGATACTTTCGATTTCTTATTAATTATTTATAACATGATTTAAATACAATAAAGACCATAAATATTATTCTATTCCACCTTGACATCCGAACGGATGTATTTTATTAAGTCGGATATTACTTTACTTATGAATTCATTTATGTATTGTTAATTGCTTGCGGATGCTTGCATTTACACAAATTGTTTGGATAGAACAACCATGGAGGAATAAATTGAACAACAATGGTTATAAGAGAAAGTAAACTCAAGATTTATCCGGTTCGGTCGGGAGATACGTTTTTGTCTTCAACCTTCTGGATGCAATCTTTTTAAAAACCTGTTTGTTTTATAAAAACATGTCAAATGATTCAAATGATCTTTAATGTTGTTTTTCTGTACCAATCATTTTGTGAGTTTATACAAATAAGACCAAACACCCCGAACAAACTGCTAAACCAGCCTAAAACATCATGAGTCAATCGAAAAATAGTTGCTATAGCGCCCTCACGCTGGCATGCTATTGCACCGCCGCTTGCCTCCAAGAGGATCATCTGGCCCAATTTCACATTTTTTTTTTGGGGGGTATGTGATAGAGCTGCTGTCAAAAAGTAGCTAAGCACAACATCATTTCGCGTACTAGAACTAGGTTACCACCCAAACTACCAAGTCATACTATGTAAACAATTTGGCTGGTATCTTACTTATTTCTGCTAAGCAGGTAATTGTTACGAAATATTTTCTCTATAAAAAATGGCACCAGGCCGCAATTAAAAAAAATTAATATTTTCAGACTAGACACATGTCCTCTCTTTTATGGTACAGTAGATCGGACTAATAATATTGGGCCGTTTCCTCATCATGAGTTGGTATTCAAAGGGTACAATTTCGAGAAAAAAAAGAAACAAAATACTGCAGTTCTTTCGTCATGTTTATTTTCGGAATATGGAGCAATAAACTAAATAATAAAAGTTTAATAAAGTTGATTGCTCCAAAGAAAGATGATAAAATTGTGGTCTCTAGTCTTCACATCTTAATAACAACTCTACTGCTCTGTACATAATTGTTTAAGCAACCTTTTCCCCATTGATTTTATTGATTCATTTATGGTGTCATCTTAATTTCTCTTGATGACGCAAAGAGTATGACAAGGTCAGCGCAACCGTAAAAAGGTCACGTATACCCGATCCGACAAAAGAAAAGATGCAATTTCATACACAACTGAAAGCTAAGCCGGTGAATAAACAGACCAAGGACACTTTGAGTGTGTGGGTCAAACAACTTTGTGCCCTTTTTGTGACCTTCCATTGTGTTTTAATCAATCAGTTTGCACATCCCGACCCCTCTTTTCAAGGTAGTCTGTGCCCTCTGTTTACCATTCTTGTTTACCTCTTCAAGGTCACGTGCTGTCTCACGTTTGGGCTAAATCATTTTGCTTAGAGGGGCTAAATTATAAAACTATTTAAACAAACTGTCTTATATTTACCAAATAAATACAACGAATTATTGAGTATTTTTATTGAAAGTAAAATTGTTAACAATAATGGATATAAAATATTAAATTATCTTTAATAAAATTAATAAAGTTAACAGAAAGTGAAAACCCTCCTCCAAATAAAGTGGAGAGGTCCAAACCGAGCTCACCCGAAAATTACCGAAAACAATCGATGAGACGTACGCCTGTGTGTACGGACGGGACGTTATCTTGAGAGTGAAAAGATATCATATCGAACCCGCATATTACACATTGTCGCTCGTTGTATGCAGTTACACCTCTTCGACTTCTGAACGTCCGTACTCCAGATTTTAAGAGTGATTTTTGAGCTGACTACATTACATATTTTGCACCTTTTACCGAATAAGAGACAAATATGGCTTCGTCCAGTGTTTCTAATGTACATGCGACCCATGCACCCGATCCTGTGGTGAGTACAATTAAAAAATATAATGTGATGTTGTGATGTTGTGATGTTCTGCTTGAGTAAACTGATGTAGAATTGAAGTGTTTTTGCCAATGCCATGGGATGGGCCATAGCGAAGCAGCGGTCTGCTTTTCTGTTTTTTTTTTCTTTCTCAAATTAATATTATTTCGGCTGTAAAGAAAAAGCGTACAAATACAAGCAATATTATTATAGCATTATTTTTATCAGTGTACACACAACACAGCAATTAATTGCTTTCAAATTCAATACCCTTACTTTTTTACTTTCGAATTCATATTGTTCAGCTGCAGTGCACGCAGCTGCAGTGGCCCTGCCCCCTGCACTGTCTGTGCAGCTGTCGGTTTCACCAAACTCTTCCTAACTTAGGATTAATCTTAGGACTTAGGACGGGTTCAGTTCCGTATCGAAATACGTAGGACCCATTGAACCCATCCTAAGTTAGGACGGGTTACTCGTCCTAACTCGAGATAGGATTGATCCTAGTGTTTCGTGAAATCGGCTGCAGGTCAGTACAGTAGTCGGTAGCCTAAATAAAAAGCAATACAAAATACAACAAAATACAACATTTGCTCTGTAATGGAAAGTAAACATTGGTTCCCTGCCATTTGTTTATTTTATGAACATCTACATGTAGGTAATATTAACTCCTGTTTTCTATTTATATTTAAGTAAACATGACATTTGATAAGTAAATTGTAAATGTATGTCTTAGTTTAAAAATGAAAGGCGTCACAGTGCAGTAAAACTGTCATGATGAGGTGATGGTTTGCAAATGGTTTATGTTAAGATTACTCTCTGCTTTGCATGGATGATTGTCACAATTTTGTCCGGTTCCAAATTCAGTCTTTTTCTTGCAATACTTTACTTCAAAAAGTATTGTAATTTCTTTGTTTTATACTTATTTATAGGACTGAGTATGGTTTAAACAAAAAGAACCCTTTTTACATTGAACTAAAAGCGTGTGTTTAAACTATTGACCCCAATTGACCCTTCATTTTAATACTTGAATAAAAGTAAAATGTTTTAAAGTATTGTTTAAATTCCTTGCCCTTTTTCTAGAGCACTGCCTGAATGTGATGATTGTCTGTAAGTCTGAACACACTTAATCTTAAGGTCACACCTTGCAATCTGTTAAAAAAATCAATAAAGTTTGACTTCAGTAAAGAGCTCTGTGGATAGTGCAGGGTCATATACTTGGGTCTGTAAAGCTGAACAGTGAACAAAAACCAAAGAGAAAACTACATCATCAAACCTGTCCTTTTTTAAATTTGAAGCACAGACATTTTTTTTACAAACTGAATTAATAACACTTTTTGTTGCGCTTTTGATCCAAGAAATATTTATAGTGGAATTGATCTTCCTTTCGATACCAAAACAATCAAATTCTTTTTGATCTTTCAGTTTCGTTGTGCAATCTTCTTCTGTCAGGGGGGGGGGGGCAGTCCATGTTATATCAGATCAGGTTAATCAAATTGAAATGCTTTATTAAAACACTTGTTTATTTTGCCAATTCATGATTGAGTATTTTATCTGTCTACAACATTTGAAACCCTGGATGTATGATGACACACTTCAGGCTACCTGCTAATCTAAAGGTTGTTTTTATGAAGTGTAACAAAACAAGACAGACAATGGACGCCCACAACAGGGGACATTGGTCTTCAACTCTCCTGTGAAAAGGTATAATGTACACGATTACCAAGTAATTACAATGAGGAAGACTAACGTTCAGACACGGTACTAAAGTTGGTTCAACTCAATCGAGTTCAACTCAGTGTGTCTGAACAGATCTAAAGTTAGTCCGAATTGAGTTCAACCCACAAAAGATAAACCGTCCAGGGAGGGGGTTTATCTTTAGACCGCTTCGAGTTTTCTTTTAACACTGTGTGTGGACAGAATAAAAAAGACCACATCACGTTTTCTTTGACCTCTTAAAACCAAAAAAGTTAAACCGGTTCGGGTCTAACTTAGTACGCTGTCTGAACATACCCCATGGTAATAGAGTCAGGGTTGACCAAAACCTTAACCCTTAAACCAATTAGCCTATAGGAGAAGTTTAATGGTGTCGTAAAGTGATTAATTTCAATGGTTGCCCATCTGGGGTGTGTCATGGCCGAGTGGTTAAGAGAACCGGAGTCAGTCTCTGGTGTTTGACCAGCAGAGTGTGGGTTTGAGTCCCGGTCGTGATACTTGCTATGTTAAATTGGGGAGGAAATGCTTTCTGCTCTACCAGCCAGGCTTCGGAACTGATGATACCCAAGCCTATCCATATGGACTGTAAAGGGGGTAACCCTGTTTCAGCCGAAGGAGTTGGTGGCAACGGCCTCTGGAATAAAATAATTGTATATGTAGCCCACATCTTGAAGTGGCCTTCTGGCCTCGTGTGTCTGGCAACTTGCATAAACAAATACAAATAATAAAAAAACTCTCTACAGGCATCCTGAATGTGGTTTCAGCCAGGGTATAAAATTAGTATAATAGACTGAGATATCAGTCTATTTGATGTCCTTATCTAAAGGTCAGGTAGCAGAGTCCTCACCAATCTCAGGTCGTAATTATGTAAAAATGAAGCACAAGGTACAAATATTGCACACTTAAAAACGGACATTGTAGCTGGCGGTACAGGCATGAAAGATGTGGTGTGTGTTTTAAGGGGTGTCAACCAGTGATCAATATTGAGTGCAACAATTAATTGATGAAACATATCATCAAAGAAATTATCCTGGTGACTAAAAATTAGAGAGATTCTTCATCCACACTGTAAGATGTATTCCTTACGGGCAGCGCCAACGGTAAGTTGTGCCCTTAATTTCAAAAATTATAGAAATTCTGTCTGAAATGTTTGTACCCTAATCTGATGAGACAGTCAATTTCTGTGTCAAATTAACGGTGAGGTTCTGGGTGCCTGGACAACTTGCTGTAAGGACAGGACTTGACTGACAATAGTTGTTTTGTGGTTAATGGTCAATTTCCTGTATGCTACCCACAAGGAAGATTCAAGGTGATTACTGCGGAGACAAGGGGTGTGTTTGTTTTAGCGTGGAGGTAGGAATTACGCAGTGCTTTGCCTTGTCACAGCTCTGATCTTGTAGACAAATTGCTACTTAATTAAGGTAGAAATAATGTCCCGTAATGGCATGGCTACCCTGTGTTCCCTTGATGATGGCTGTCCTGTGATCAAATGATCTTTTAAAATACATTGCAGGATTCTCAGAAAAGTAATGGTTACGCTCCAGGCCTGGAAATTGAGGGAAACCCAGTGCCTTGTTTCCTCTTTTGAAATCTTCAACCATTAGGCATTTTAATCTCTTTGTTGAGAACTGCTTTAAGTTTGCCTTGTCCTTACTGTATTATTGCTGATTGTTGACAGTTTCAAACAGATTTTCGTGGAGAATTTGAAACTCAGTGAATATTTGCTATACAGTGTGAATAAGTTGATTGCTTTTATCACATTTAAAGTCCAAATTTGTTCAAGTTGTTTGTCAATCCTCATGCACAACCTTTAGGGTTTTGTAAATTGTCTTAAAGACAGTGGACACTATTGGTAATTGTCAAAGACCAGTCTTCTCACTTGGTGTATCTCAACATATATGCATGAAATAACAAACCTGTGAAAATTTGAGCTCAATTGGTCGTTGAAGTTGCGAGATAATAATCTCAGAAGAAAAAACACCCTGGTCACATGAAGTTGTGTGCTTTCAGATGCTTGATTTCGTGACCTCAAATTCTAAATCTGAGGTCCTGAAATCAAATTTGTGGAAAATTACTTCGTTCTTGAAAACTACGTCACTTCAGAGGGAGCCGTTTCTCACAATGTTTTTTACTATCAACCTCTCCCCATTACTCGTTACCGAGTAAGATTTTATGCTAACACTTATTTTGAGTAATTACCAATAGTGTCCACTGCCTTTAAAGTGTACCGGTTCTAAGTTCGCATCTTGTAGTTTTGCCATCCATGGATCTCCAGCTCATGAATGTTCACTTTCCATTCCACCATACTGTGCCTGCATATAACTCACATTGTGCCTCCATAAGGCCTGTCCGGTTGCTTGGAGGCAATCACCTTCGTTGCCTCCTTCAAGATCAGGCCTGCCCACACAGTACATGGACTTCCGAACTATCCTGTTGCATTTATGGTTTATACACAAACTGTTTGCCTTGATTAATTTACAAGAAAGAGAAGTGTTTGGGTCAAGGGGTTAGATTACTAATGCAGAGAGTCAATTTATGCCCCCTGGATAGACAAAATGGGTTGGTGTCCTCTGTCTGTGCAGTTGCTGAACCCAAGCATGGGCCAACAACGAAACAGGTTCGGCAGGGCATGATTGCAATCAGTGTACTTTTTGGATTATTGTCTTTTAAGATTCAAATCAGGAATCAAAACTGTTTTTTGTCAGGTTTGTCATTTATTTATTTAAACATAAAATTCTGCTGAAGTGCTGCATTAAAAAATCTGATACTGAGGTTAAATAAAAGTAGGCCTTTATGTTCTGCCTGCTAAATGTTATTTTACACATAGCAAAGGTTTAAAAAAAAATTATTTTTTTAATTGAAGAATTGACGCTGTTCAGAAGACAGGTTTGGAAATTTCTTTGTCCTGTGAATTCACTCTTAGATTTTCTCTTGCTGTCTTTTGCAATGCATTGTATTAAACTGTATACAAAAATACTGTTAAAAATTGTGTGCAAACTGAAGGAAGGAGTGGCCTTTGCTTCTTACTATCTTACTATACATGTAATCGGAATACAGTACATGTATAAATACTGTCATCATGTCTACGTGCCAAAAATGCTGCAATCTTTTATCATGTGGAGAGAATAAAATATTGAAATATCAACTATCTTTGTAAAAAACAAACAACGTCCTGGCATTGCCCTGAAGCGTTGTATTTGCCCAATCTGAAAAAAAAAAAGGCTTTCAAGTACTGTACAAAGTATTTAGACCAACCTATTTACACTGTGTAGATGTACTTGAGATAACGTTATAGAAAATGGCACCTTGCATGATGTGTATGTCAACTGTAGGCTCCTACACCATTGCACGATTAGCATTATTAGAGCTCTAATAAAGATGATTTCAATTTACTGAAATTCTCTATTTGAGTTTCAATAATTGGTCTCAGATAACAAAACCAACCTTAAACAAAAATTATTTTGTTTCTTTGCTTTTGGTCATTATACCTTTGGAGACCATTTCGTGATCAAGCAGCCAATTGGCCACTGTAGCTCATAATCAAACATTTTCAGGATTGGACATGGGCCCAATTTCATAGAGCTGCTCAGCACAACAATTTGCTTAGCATGAAATTGTTGCCAAGATTAAAACAGGATCACCAACCAAATTTCCATGTGATTTTCAGGGTTGGTAAACAACAGCTGAATACCAGTAACAAACAAAATGCAACAAATGGAAATTTGGTTAGTAGTCCTGTTTTTATCAAGGAAGAAATTTAATTCTTTGCAAATGTTTGTGCTTAGCAGCTCTATGAAATTGGGCCCTGGAGGGATGTAAATTTACAAGCCTACCACTATTTATTCATTCCAATTTTACGCCCTAAACTTCCCAAGTCAACACACTTTTTTTCAACACCAGAAGACAACATTACCGTGTTCCTCTTGTTTATCCAGTCATGTTCACTTGAATATTAATATTTTAAAACCAACAAAAGCGTTGGGTATGATCATTTGACATAAATAGCATGAATGGCCTCATGAGTAAGGTTCAAAACCTTAGGGTTCAAGTACATCCAGGTGTAAGGTCTGTCAATTATTGAGCGGAAGTACTATCTGTAAATAAACCTTTGACCCGATTTCAAGGCAAGGCTAGCAAGGTATACCTGTACAAAAGAAACGTTTTATCTTCTTGTATATAAAATAAAATAATCAATTATGCAGTCGGCAATATGTAGAAGTTTACTTACAGACGGCTTACTTAAAAAGTTCATTTGAATTGGGAAATTCGGTTGGTTTACAATAAATTGCAATAACTAACTGCCAATATGCCTTGCAAAGATATAGAATTGTTTGCAAATTCTGTGCTTGGAAAAACAAACCTTTTGTTTTTAAAGAAGAAAGATTTATCAATTTAAAAGTTAGTTAATCCAATTTTAAATTCAGAATTAAATTCAAGTTTAA
This sequence comes from Asterias rubens, assembly GCF_902459465.1. Classification (NCBI taxonomy): domain Eukaryota; kingdom Metazoa; phylum Echinodermata; class Asteroidea; order Forcipulatida; family Asteriidae; genus Asterias; species Asterias rubens. The sequence goes on along the minus strand of NC_047070.1, from coordinate 14,047,778 downwards.
TAGTTTTTAAAACTAAATTTTATTTAAATTTATTTAAACAAAATGATAAATTACAACTAAAATTGTATTTGATCAGCACACTGTAAACTGTATAGAATTTGTTTTTGTTTGCCTGGCCGGACCCATAATTGGGCCAGGTCCGGCATTATTTGGCATGAACTGGCACTGGAGTATGACTGATGCCACCACTGGGCCAGGTGTGGCCTAGAGGTGGCATCAGCTGGGCCAGTCCATGCCATATATAATGCCAGACCTGGCCAAAGTCTGGGCCAATGTAGGTGTGCTAGCTGTATAGAGTGGTGCAGGGATTTTTCAGCTCCTTGAGTGGTGATGGAATTTCCTGGTACAGTGTTATTGACAGTGACTCAGTTCCCAGGTTGAGGTGTGGATGAAGGAAGTCCTGGGAACATCTGGAAAATTTGACCTCAAGGAAATTCCTTCTTGAATTCTCGTTACATTAAAATAATTGCTGTGTAGGTTGTAATATGAGTTGAGGTTTGGATCCATGGATGTAGTCAGGGCCTCTGGTAACTCAGTAAGCTGTGTCTAGGGAAATTAACACAGTGTGATTTAATAAATTTAGACATCTTCTGTAAATAAATGAGTACTCATTCTGAAAAAAATAAATAGTATTACAATATCATATGCTTTAATAAAAATTAAGTAATTTGGAAGCCAAAAGGGACAAGTGCTCCATATTTTCCCATGAAGTTTGAGCATGCAAGGTATAGGCCTACCAGAAATGAAATCATACTATGTAGTCTGGTAAGTCAGAATTGAAATGTTACACATAATGCACAATGGGACGTACAAATATGTACATCTGTATGGTAGAGATGTGTGTATTGTTGTGTAGTGCACTCAAGTGTTGCTATGAGACCATGCCATTACTAGGGGACCACTGCCCCTGTACATGTATGTTCATCGAGTATTACTGACTCTTTAGGTTAATTGAATTGTTCGTCGTGCATTGAGGTCAGTAGAGCTAGTAGTCAAGTCATTATTTATAGCACGTATTGCACTACAGTAAAGAATTATTCATGTTTATGCCATTATGTTGTAGGCCTCTATAGTTCAAACAGTTGGTTGTGATTGTTGTTATTATTATTTATGAGCTGTTTAGTATTAGTATTATTTGACTATCACCAACAACAAATCAATTGTGATGCGATCAAGACGAGTCTTTTGTCAACCCTTGTCAATTTTTGTTTTTTTAATCTATTTGAAAGAGGTACACTCAGCTTGAAGGATATGAAAACCCCGTGTTGATACCACCACCTTTGGTTTGTTTGTTTGAAAACACCCAGCTGCATATTGCATTTTGTACTGCTAAGTGTCTTTGATGTTTTCAATTGATATGAATGGTGTGTTTCCATGGCAACATGGATATATAAGTTTCCCCACCACACACACACACTTCCAACAATTAATATTTGATGAGTGCAATCACTCATACATGAAGTTATGACTGTCAGTGTAGAATAAGTGTGTATATTGGCACCATCTTGGGAGTAGACAGTGATGAAGCCTGGTGCACAGTACTGAATTACAGCATTATTTGTACATCACTGTATACTGCAGGATAATGCACTGTATGAAGACATATAAGCAACACCCACGTACATGTACTATGCATTATACCCAGCACCAATTATGCATACAGTGTGTCTGCAACCTGAGATTTAAAGAAAACCCAACCTCACTGAACCATTCCATTGTAGCCCTGATTGTAGTCTGGGCAATATGACTCCATGCCCAATGGAGATTGCCCTGGTGCCCATTCTTCCTACTTTGAAGTTTCCTACTAAGTTTGATTCCGTTAAAAAGACAGTGGACATTATTGGTAATTGTCAAAGACCAGTCTTCTAATTTGATTTATCTCAACATACATGTATGCATTTAAATAACAAACCTGTGAAAATTTGAGCTCAATTGGTCGAAGTTATAAGATATTAATGAAAGAAAAAACGCTCTTGTCACACGAAGTTATGTGCTTTCAGATGCTTGATTTCGAGATCTCAAATTCTAAATCGGAGGTCTCGAAATCAAATTCGTTGTTTCTTCTTTCTCGAAAACTATGTTACTTCAGAGGGAGCCGTTTCTCACAGTGTTTTATCCTATCAACCTCTCCCCATTACTCATTATCAAATAAGGTTTTATGCTTATAATTATTTTGAGTAATTACCAATAGTGTCCACTGCCTTTAAAGCTCAGCAAAATGGTAAATAAATATGATAACTATAGAAACTCGTACAGCCCTTTTACTTTGTTCTACTTTATCCCCCAAGGGCCAAACATCAGGCCTGCCCTAGGAATGTTCCAGTACATATTCCTCATCGAGGTAGCCTGTACAGTAGTAAAACAGGTAAAACTGCCTCGCTCTTACATGAACATGTACACGATTAGAATGAAGTCACGTACATCAGACCTGTTCAAAGCTTTCTCCCTCTTTTCAAATGTTTGTTTTTCTATTTATGTGGATCCAGTACCATGAATGTTGCTTCATGTTTCCACACCGAGTATTAAAGGGAAGGTACACGTTTGGTAATTACTCAAAAAAAATATTAACTTAAAAACTGACTTGGTAGTGAGAATTGGAGAGCTGTTGATAGTATAAAGCATTGTGAGAAACAGCTCCCTCTCAAGTAGCATGCATAGATTCTGAAATAGAGGTAATTTCCTACTAAAATAATAAAAGACTTCTATTCATCATTTTTCTCCCAACTCTGATGACCAATTAAGCTCAAATTTTCACAGGTTTGTTATTTTATGCATACATGTTGAGATACACCAAGTGAGAACACTGGTCTTTGACAATTACCAGTAGTCCTTTTTAAATGTGTTATGTACTTTATACGTTTTTTCTAAGATCCATTTATTCAGAATGTCCATGGAGTTTATTCATGCCATTGGCCACATCATACATGAAGAAATCAATATAAGGACATCTCACTTTGCACTCTTTGCGTATAATCAGACGGATGACATTCATCTACTGCCCAAGATCCGTCTTGTTCAATATGCAATTTGGGCTGAAGTTAATTCCATCAAGCAGAATAACGCCTTACCCTTATTTGGGAGAGGGGCGTGGCATTCAGTTCTCTGGATGAGGGAAGTTCACTATGGCCCTTAAAATGAGTAGGAAATGCAAACTTTCTGGGAATACAGTGTTTGTTGGGAAAGCATGTCTTACTCTTTATGGATTGGGAAAGTCAGGGAAAGATACCCCTCTAAGCCAAAACCAAAACAACCCCAACAATTCTTGTTTTATTTCCCCTCACTCGGGTTTTCTCACTTGTTAAAACATGAAGAAAGAAACTGTTGTTTTTGGCTTGCAAGACACACATTTATTCAGTTTATTGATCGGTCACATTACATATCTGTATAGAAATTTGACAGTAATCAAACAAAAATGTTGTCCCTGAATCTCCACTATATATGCACTCAGCTGGAGATCTTGGTTTCAATTTACACAAAGGAAGTACTGGCCATTACACAGTTATATAAAGACACAGGTTTGTTATGTGTGATAATTAGAGCAGTTGTTTTATGGTCTGGGAATTGGTGCACATGTGCAGGCAATGTGAACAATAACCTTGGCCCCCGTAGTCATCACTGCATTAGGGAAGTCACTGGACATGAGCCAGTGACACTCAAATCCATAATCATATAAATGCCAGCAGAAGTGGGACACTTTTAAAAGTGGGACACTTTTAAGGTGTAGGCGTACCAAAGAGCGTAGCTAGTCAGAGAGGATGCAGGACTATCTTAAAGGAGCAGTCTCATCCTGCTCTTCTGGAATCATTCCAACCTTTGACCCTTAATTGAAAGCACTGGATCATTGGATGTTAGCAGTGTGATGCTCATCTACATGTATGCAGCTAGGATTAGGAATAGAATAGTTCTAGCATAGAATGGGGACAAAGTCACATATAAATTGACCAAAATGCTTCAAGGGAATGTAATGCCTGATAACCTGGAAGTTTTGTTGTTGTATGCTTTCTATGAGAAAGTAATATCGGATGTAATGAAGAGTTCTGTAACCATAAATCACTTCTCAGAAGTACATTTCTGTTGAGGCACAGATCGTTGGGTTAGAACTAAAGTCGTAAATAAAATAAAGATGTTAAATAAATTCGTACCGACCTCGAGTCCAGAAAGGTAGTTCAGACCCGGATCTGATCCTGCAATCTGGATTATCGACAAACGCACGAAAGCACGATCCGACCTGGTCCAAAAATCGGACAATTTTAATCCACCTATTAAAAGAGGGTTGACTCTTGCAGTTGGTGGATCAGATTTGGAAAAGTGGATTCCAGAAGCAAGTATGCAAAGAAAGATAGGAGACAGTCATAGAGTTATATATAAGAACTAGAGGGCGCACTGGTGATGCTTCTTGCACAAACGCGACGGGACCGCAAGATGACAAGCGCGCCATTCTGTACGCGCGTCGAATATGAAATACACGTTTGAGGTTTTTTTATTGAACGCTCACGCGATGCTGTTTGTTCATATTACAAAATGGCCGCACAAACACATGCTGTGAAATGGCTGTTTTGTCAACTTAGAAAATGGCCGCCTGCGCGCATACCGGGGCGCGTATATAGGCCAGTGCGCCCTCTAGTTTTTATATATAACTCTATGGAGACGGTAGTTCAATGTGGTCAGTTCTCATTTGCTACGAATGGCAGAGGGATTTTGCTTTTAAAAGTGTGTATGGCTGACTGTTATAAAAACAAAAAGTGGGATCAGACTCAGAGCTGGATCAAGCACTGACAGTGTAAACACAACACAAGATCTTGATCTGTGGTCATGATAAAAATGTGGATCACAATCTACTTCTCTGGATTAGGAATTACACTACAAACGCGGTGTACGACTATGTACATCCTACCTCCAAATAATCATAATTAGTTGACCTACACACCCTGAGGTATTGCTGCAAAAAACTTAATGGTCAAAGATAGCATCAAAGCAATAGTGAGCACCATACATGATGCATACAAATCTAGATCTTCTTTCTTGCTTTATTCTCAAAACTGACTAGTGATTATTTTGCTTGTTAGTTATGGAGTTGTGGGTCATCAATCATTTATATTGGTAGGTTAGTGATGGAGAAAGGAAATGGTGTAGTCAATTTAAATAGATTCGTGACTCGTTTTTTGATGATTGGAAGGCCAGAGGATTTAAAGAATGGAGTCGCACCCGGTTTTAATGTATGAAGATTTTAATAAATCAGCATTCAATTCTGCAATAAACCAAACAAAATCCAAGTACATGAATGAGTGCACATACCATATCTCAGAATACTGCTAAACAGTCTTAACACGTGTAAACAGAAAGATTATTACAGTCCAAACATCTGAAACAAGTGAAAGTAATTATAGAAACATAATGATTTTTAAACGGAAACATTAACTTACTACTGTGACCGGATACAACTAGCAGATCAGTAACACTTCAGCAACAATAGTTCAGTCCAGTTAAACAGCATACAGTTCAGTTAATCAAAACGGTAATCCCCTAAACAAATAAGGAAAACATTCTAAATACAGGAACCTGCCATGTATACTAAATTTACCCTGAACAAATCACCTTTAAATCAATAAGATCATGCCCAACTGATTTACAGTAAACAAATCCTGGCCTCGATGAACTTGCTCTAGAATATTAATAAATTCTTACATAAGCAGAACTTGTAACTTGGGACCTTATAAAACGGATTTATAAACACCCGAACTTTAACCTTTGAACTTTGATGTGCATCAAATGCATGTACATGTAACATATTACAACTTCTCAAGTGAGCAGAAAAACCGTTAGAATTATCTTTAATACTACGAAACTACTGAAAGTCTTAGCCAACAATACAATTCTATAACACTCACCCTAAACGCCGATCAGTAAATCTAAGCAGTATCAGTACAAATTTAAGCAGTTTAGATAACCTTTTATATCAGTAAAGCTATCGAGAAATACAGTTTCTGATGCGTTTATCGGAAAACGGTCGCCAAGTATAGCGCCCTCAAGCGACAGTTCGTAATAAACAAAACTCGCCGAAACAATGATCGAGACCATGAGTTTTACATAATAATAGAAAAGTCTGAAAGAGCTGCCAACTTCTCTGACTCTGCAGAAAGTTCCCTGAAAATAAACCAATCTTTCCATATAATCTGATGAGGACATTTGAAAATCTCCCTGATTACGAAACTTGTACTCTATGTTGAATGTAATTCTAATTATCCCCCTGATTGTTGTACATCATTTCCCTAATTTTGCAGATCTGCAAATGTTGGTAGCTCAGGGCCCAATTTCATGGCTCTGCTTACCGCGGAATTCTGCGCTTACAAGCACGATTCTCCGCTAACGTGCAAGCGCCGAATTTCTGCGCTAGCCTTGTAGGCTTAGAATGCTTGGTAACGTGGAGTACGCATGCGCAGAAGCCAAAATTCATTGCTAACCGGTGAAATACGCTTGCCGTAAGTGCTGATTCTGTGCTTACGGTAAGCAGAGCCCTGGTCTGTTGTTATTTTCCACTATCGCATGTAGATGGTTAATAAAAAAACACAGTTCTTCAGCGCATCACTTAAAATAAACTTAAAATGTGCTTCAAAACAGTAAAAGGCAGTGAATTATCTGGTGCAAATAAGCCATGAATTGATACAACAAGGCATTCTTGCAGCAGTTTTGCAAATTAATAAATAAATTCCACCATGGTTCCTTCTTCAGTCACCCAGTATATAATTAGATTAGATTAGATTTAATTATTTGTTCACGTTAAAAAACATAGAAACTTGACATCCACTGGCCAAACACAATCAATATCAAAACTATATAAATTACAAAATAACTTTAGTTAGTTGGGTTGCTTATAACCAGTACAAATTACACTCCAACACACCAATTTATAATATAGACGTAATGCATCCAGTTACACCTAAATAGATAGTGAAGAAACCACCAACATCAAATGAATTTAAGGTATTAAAAAAATGAATACATACAGTCAGTAGACTGAGACAATTCCATTCAATTGACCCTTGACCTTAGCCGAGATTGGATGTCACCAAACTAGAGTCTCCTTTTGTACACACCTACATTGTGTAATTTGCATATAGGTATATCGACCCTGGGAATTTTTATACATTCTTCTGTAGGTTGTTGATAATTCAGCCGGTGATCACTGAAATCCAAATTTACATAATAAGAGTCCGCTTGGCATTGAGGCATCTTATCCACCAATCCAATTGCTGTATTTATTTAGATCGTAGTCAGGTGGGTTGTGACGTCATGAGTATACAATTTATTTAATTCATTGTTGTTTTCAATTCACCTTGACTGAATTCAATGGGATGTATTGTACCTGGCGTGTAGCTTTGGGCCTTTTATACCTCAATGGTCTGACCTTCCATTCATTATTAATAACTAGAGTGAATATGTTGTTGCCCTGCGCACGTATACCAAATCATATACTGGCGCCATACAACATAGTCACTTGCACTGAAGACAGGCATAGAGTAGAGACAGGCTTTGAATGTTGCAGACATTTTGTCTTTCTGGAGTAAATCTGTTTTTCCATCATCAGTTGAGAATTGATAGGCGCTAAGCACTCACTACAAATAATGGATCCCCTAGTGGTAAGATTAATCCTCAGTGTCATTTTACACATTTTGTAAATTTGAAGTTATATAGGTAAAGAATATATTTTATGATCATACTTTTAGAGTTTTTAAACTGTACTGCATTTAGACAACTTCCTTTGAATAGATTTGTGAGCATTCATGAATATTGATACAGCCCTGATACTTCGGCTTTTAAGGGGCACGGCAGTTTTGCCTTGACTTTTTGTAAAAATTTAGGGCACCAAGGCAATTTTCAAAAATTTGGAAGGGCATCACGGCAATCATAAAAAGTTGCGAAGGGCACGACGGCAGTTTGAAAAAAAACCTCCGAGTTGCCTGTAAAAAATAGTTCTTCCAATTTTTCCATTTTCTAACTGTTACCCAATGAAAAAAGAAAGCATTCATCTAATTCAACAAAATAAAGAACAACTACTTACAATACACAATAAATAATTTTTGTTCATACACGTAATCCTACTATTGGTCATGCACGTTGTGTTGTTTTTCGTAGAGACGCTAAAATTCCCACGTAACTGCTCCATTTTGACACGATGTTGACAGAATAAATTCATGCGGTGCGCGACGCCTATGCTGTACATGATGGTACATCACATGTACCAAGCATGGGGAAAACCACTATCCCAGCATGCAAAGACACGTCGAGTCTTTGTCTCAAGGCGTTAAGCGTTGGTTCGCGTAATTTTACCACTAGAGGGCGTGTAATCTCACGCTATCGCTTTGTTTCGAAACGCCCTCTAGCGTTCGATGTTTCTAGTATTTTTTTGTCGCACGCAAAGAACAACGACTAACGGGCCTGAAATCTGCTGTTGTGCCTTACGTGCGTGAAATTGGGGTCTATTTCGTTGCGTGAAATTTACACAGACATCGGGACTTTTTGGATTATTTTCGAACTTTGACAACGTTGAATATAATTTGTTTTCGGGAGGAAGGGCACGGCGGCAATGATGAGAAAAAGGCAAGGCAATCATTGCCGTGAAAAATTGGGTTTTTGAAGGGCATTGCAGCAATCGGTAGGGGCAACGACGGCAATTGCCGTCGTGAAGTATCAGGGCTGTTGATATACTGTTTGTAATTTTTCATGAAGAGCCCACCCACCCCCTGAAAGGAGGTCTGTATGTTCATCATTTACAGACACCCACTTTAGTGCTGAGAATTTAAAGTTAAGTTCAGACATTACGCAAAAACAGGGCATTCTCCAGGGATGAGATTGTTCAAACTTTTGGCTGAATTCAAATTGTTCATGTCGGCCTGGTGAAGAAAATCAGACAATATTTTTTTCCACAAATAAAGAAATCCTGCACATTGGTCATTTTCTCTATTGCGTTGGATACTGTTTCCAAAAGCTCCTTGGAATTTATAATCTCAGTAGTTAACTAAAGGTAGAAATGCCATCATTTCAACATACCTTTGAATTTGTATCCAAGTTTCAGACCTTTTCATTAGTAATGACTCTCACCCCTGATTCTCACAGAGGATAAATTGATGCCCAGTGGATGTCAGTAACCTATGACCTTTATCCTAGGGACCATTAAATGGTATCCTCTGTGTGTGGGTGTGGGCTCCATAGAGACAAGGTATAGCTTGCTGAACAGCAAGCATGATACATTAAGTACTATGTACAAATCTCCCATACTGTACCTTTCTTGCTCTATGGTCAGTGTTTATTAAAGGCAGTGGACACTATTGGTAATTTCTCGAAATAATTATTAGCATACATGTAAAACCTTACTTGGTGACAAGTATTGGGAGATGTTGATGGTAATAAAACATTGTGAGAAACGGCTCCCTCTGAAGTGCCACAGTTTTCGAGAAAGAAGTAAATTCCCACAAATTTGATTTTGAGACCTCAGAGTTATAATTTGAGGTCTTGAAATCCACCATCCAAACACACATTACATGGTGTGACAATGGTATTTTTTCTTTCAATATTATCTCGCAACTTTGACGAGCAATTGAGCTCAAATTTTCACAGGTTTGTTATTAGATGTATCACCAAGTGAGAAGACTGGTCTTTGACAATTACCAATAGAGTCCAGTGTCTTTAAGAAATGATGACTGTTTTATAATCTGTATTGATGCATCTAGTCTTTGTAATGTCTCTTGATCTTAGTTTATCATTTTATTACAGCTGTTTCTTAAAGCTGAACAAATTGTTGAGCAATTATAATTTGCAGCAGTGAAAAATATCTATAGTATTCTCGTTATGGCTATAGATGAGTCGCATTGTATTTGTTTCAAGTTCTGTTCTAAATAAGTTTGGCTCCATGATAAATATAATAATAATAATAATAATAATATCGAAGTCTTATTATAGCGCACGTATCTACCAGGCAAGGTACTCAAGGCGCTGAGTATATATATAAACTTTCAGAAAGATAATGTCCCAGTGCCTCCTCCACCCACATATTAATTTCATTTACATAGTTTGAAACTTGCTTTTATGTTGATGATTGCCACATTTTTACCTAGAGCTATGGATTGAGGACTCACCATCTACAAAGTAGTTTCTATTAACATGTATGAATACAAGTTGGAGGAGTTTTTTTATGTTATTCAAGATTGAATGACTGCAATAAATAGTATGGTGTAGTGATTGCAGTTAAATGGTCACTCACATTTATTGTGTAATAATGTACCGTATGCCATGTGAGAACATCCGCACAGATGTCATCATCTCGTCTTTTAGTTGTAATTTATTCAAACGTTTTGTACGTTTCACTTTTGACATTTTCAAACCCCTGTACCCCTGGCTCATCTCAATTTTGCAACTCAATTTTTTATTGATTTGTTTATTCCAAATAACATGCCTAAAATTAAGGCTCAAGTGCTTTGTTGTTTCATTCACAAGTTGTTCTTCTCATTTTCTTACTACAGGAAAAGATTGTCAAGACCGACAAATATGGGGACTTTACTTGCTTTATACAGGTGAGTTAACTGTCATGAGTGCCTATCTTATGTCCCATCAGGTACATAGACTATGCAGAGGGAATGAAATTGCTTAAGGTAGTAAAAGAGTACATGTAGTGGCACTTACATATAGTCTGCTGGTACTACAGATCCCCCTACTTGTTATTTAAGACTTTTTTTGTTAGCTTACATCAGTTCAACCTTTAGGAGTTAGTTTGACTGCTAATGGTTGACGAGTGGTTGTTAACATGCACAATGTGTACTCCTACCTACTCATAGAAAGCCGTGACATGTCAAAAGGTTGTTTCTCTCGATTTACGAGGAAATAGGAATGGAGCACCACATGGAAACAATGACTAAGGGTTGATTGCTGGGTCCTATTAAGGTTGTTTCAGTAAGCATGGTTCACAAGAATTGAAAACACTGGCCTACAATTTTGTAACATGTAATTATTGCAATATTACATTAAAAGCAGTGGTCACTGTTGGTAATTACTCAAAATAGTTATAGCATAAAACCTGACTTGGTAACAAGTATGGGGAGAGGTTGATAGTATGAAACATTGTGAGAAACGGCTCCCTCTGAAGTATTGTAGTTTCCGAGAGAAAAGTAACTTTCCACGAATTTGATTTGGAGACCTTAGAATTAGAATTTGAGGTCTTGAAATCAAGCATCTGAAAGCACACAACTTCGTCTTATTATCTCCCAACTTTGAAGACCAATTGAGTTCAAATGTTTACAGGTTTGTTATTTTATGCATACGTGTACTGTTGAGATACACCAAGTGAGAAGACTGGTCTTTGACAATTATTAATAGTGTCTAGTGTCTTTAAGACAAACGTATCACTCGGAGGTCAGCTACAAATCTTGTCCTGCAGTCTTCTTTATTTGAATCACCCTTTTTAGGTATTCCTAACATTATACTAGTCGCCATTTATAGTGTACAACAGCAAGAAACTCGCTTCCTGTGCAGTTTTGTGAAGGTCACGTTTGACGTAATCGGTTGGCCATAATTCACAATACATCATCAGAATATATATAAAACCTTGCGTTGTTTAATCTACATATTGATCTTAAAGCCATTGTTAGCGACCAGTCATGCCTTTGATGCAGACTCATCTCATGTTTTAATGGTCTCCGAGTTGATAAGTGTCCTTTACTTTACTCATTGCCTCCAGTACTTCAAGCTGGTTATTCAATAAACACCTCGCTGTGAGGCAAGGTTAACACTCTACAACAAAATAAAGTGTTATACGCTGTATATGTATGATGTATGACCACTGGAGGTTTTGACTTAAAACTGTTCATTGGCAGCTGTTATGCTGTAATTTGTTCATCTCTCGACACAAAGTTCAAACCGTAGTAAAACAAATACTCAGTAAAAGCCTCATCTAAAATGATTTAATGAAGTGCACGTTGTAAATGTCGGCTCAAATTAATTTCAACTTCAAATTATTTTCCACGGTAGCAAATTTTAATTTCAATTGAACGGGAGAATGAGAGAAAATATTATAATGGAGCTAAAGGGAAAGGATTGAAGATGAGTGGTGCATTAAAGGGGGTCCATATATGGAAGTGACAATTATTATGCAAGGTACTGTATTCTAATTGTACCAGTACCAGTACATGTTTTTGTAAGTAAATAAACAACAAGATTTGTACAGGTTTAAATTGATGTAGGAAACCATAATATTATATTCTGATGATAAATTGTTTTGACACTTATGAGAAATTGTTTGAAATAACACTTTGTTTTGAAAGTGGAGTACATTCTAAACAAAATAAATTGGAAAATGTTTTGACAAAATGGAAAGCCAACTATATTCTCACTAACTTTGAAGCCAACGTTATGTGACATACATGGTAGAAGCATGAGTTTCACTGGCTTGTATTTCTAATACATGTAAGTGGCTCGGAGTCTATGTCACAAACAGTCAATAATTTCTAATTTATAACAAAGTTCATTAGTTATAGCAAACTACGTGTACATGGTGCATTCATACACGAGTACACTATGTGGGTTGACTAGACAGAAACAACCATGGATTAGTAGGATCAGCTTATCCTAATCCATAGACTAAGGCTCAGCTTAAGTTCATAACCTCTTGAGGTAGGCCTATAACTTCAGAAGGATGCAGGATATGGAAGTAGCAAAGTGTTTTGAAAATAAATATTGCATCGCTTGGGAAGTTGATTTAAAATAAATTCTGAAGGACTGGCCTCAACACAAGGTTACAGGCAATTAAACTCGCATTTTATTTTGACGGAAGTGAAGGGACATGTACAATTGTGTACACTTTATTTCTTGGTCATAAATAGTTTGATGAAGTCCATTGTTTTAGTACCAATCAATGATTTTGTAAACATAGAATTGGAGCTGTTAGTTTGCAGTGAAATGTAAAATGAATGTTCAACTTTCGTGAGAATAGAAATATTAATTTGATCTACTCCTGATCAATTCAAAACATTTTGGCACTCTGGTTCAGAAGAACATTTCTCAAAAACTGCATACACTTGTCTATGGCATTCTATGGTAACTCTAAGTTAATGACACTGGACACTATTGGTAATATTGTCAAAGACTAGTCTTCACAGTGGTGTATCTCAACAAATGCATAAAATAACAAACCTGTGAATATTTGAGCTCAATAGGTCATCGAAATTTGTAAGATATTAATGAGCGTAAAAAACACCCTTGTCGCTCCATGGTCACACGAACTAAGGTGCTTTCAGATGCTTGATTTCAAGACCTCAAATTCTAAATCTGTGGTCTTGAAATCAAATTTGTGGAAAATTACTTCTTTCTCGAAAACTATGTCACTTCAGAGGGAGCTGTTCCTCACAATGTTTTATACTATCAACCTTTCCCCATTACTCCGTAAGGTTTTATGCTAATAGTTAATTTGAGTAATTACCAATAGTGTCCACTGCCTTTAAACGCTTTTGGATGCCATTGCTTGGAATCTATTAATACATGTAGGCTACTTTCTATATAAGTGCCAATTTCAACATTGTCCTGCAGTCTGTACCAGTAGGGACTATGGGCAGTATTTATTACTGACTGTAGCAGGTCGACTCCACTCCATGTTCACCGCCCACCACATGACCTCCTTATTGTAATGTAGGCTTATCACGTAAACAAAACTTTGCACTCTGTGACCTGAGATTGAGGTCAACTTACTGATGTGAATGGCATGGTTTTTCTAATCCTAGTGCTGGGCTCTATCCAGTGGTTTCCTGTACATGTAGTGCCTACTGTTACCATTGGTGCATGACCTTGCATACAAAACCTTTGCATTGATGTACAATTTGAAAGCTGTGACTGCAAACCCTTATTGGTATAGAAATACGTCTCGAGTCCTAGACCTCAGTCTGTAGTATACCTCCATATATATGTACATGTATGCATAGGAACTGGTTTTAAGCTGGGTGGTTTATGATGGCCACCCTACCTCATGCATCCTGTGTGCATTACATTGCATGGTGTGTATTATCACCATGCAGAAATTGAACGCCCTCACTGTACATGATGTACGTTCATGAATGTAAATTCCTATTTTTCTCTATTTATCACGAGATAAGTATGTTTTGCAACCTAAGAAGTAAATCATGTCCCTGGAAGAGTCACAAATAAGCAAATGGGATTATTTATCCGGGGTAGTGGGTACATATTCCAGCCCATCCTGATTCCGAGGTAGGGTACATACATTGTATTCTAGCCCATCCTGATTCCGGGGTAGTGGGTACATATTCTAGCCCATCCTGATTCCGGGGTAGTGGGTACATATTCTAGCCCATCCTGATTCCGGGGTAGTGGGTACATATTCTAGCCCATCCTGATTCCGGGGTAGTGGGTACATTCTAGCCCATCCTGATTCTGGGGTAGTACTCCAGCCCATCTTGATTCCGAGGTAGGGTACATATTCTAGCCCATCTTGATTCAGGGGTAGCGGGTACATTTTATTCTAGCCCATCTTGATTCCTGGGTAATGGGTACATTATATTCTAGCCCATCCTGATTCCGGGGTAATACTCTATCTCATCCTTGTTCCTGGGTAGTGGCTACATTATATTCTACCCCCATCTTGATTCCGGATTAGTGGACTACTACATATTCTAGCCCATCCTAATTCCTGGGTAATGGGTACATTATATTCTAGCCCATCCTGATTCCGGGGTAATACTCTATCTCATCCTTGTTCCTGGGTAGTGTCTATATTATATTCTACCCCCATCTTGATTCCGGATTAGTGGACTACTACATATTCTAGTCCATCCTTATTCCTGGGTAGTGGCTACATTATATTTTACCCCATCTTGATTCTGGGTTAGTGGACTACTACAAATTCTAGCCCATCTTGATTCCGGGGTAGTGGGTACATTTTCTAGCCCACCCTAATTCAGTTGTGACCTGTCAAGCTAGGTTGTGGTGCGGCTCAATTTAGTTTTAAATTAAAACATGCAGTGATGCACCTAAAGAGTTGAGCAATGTGTTAATTGTGTCTTTGTATTGTCCTATTACAGGGAGATATCACAAACAAACAGAAGATCTTGGTCGTCACAATGCATGACATTGGCTTGAACCGTAAGTACTAAGCATTTCGGAAACACTTGAGAGCCCCGAATTCACCAGAGGCCCATTTCAATCTCCTTAGGGTCGTCTTAAGTTGTAGCCAAAACTCTTCCCAATTCAAGAGGTCAAGTACGGACTGGTTTGATGTGTGGTAGCTCTGAGCAACCCTGGAATAAAATATATCCTAGAGGAGTCTTGAGCATTTTAAATCAGGTTGGGAGATGGTTAAAGATGCAATGAAGAGAACGTCTTGATGACTCATATTTCACATTCTAGAATGTCATTGAGAAAATTGTCATTGAAGAATGGCAGATACTGTACGCCAACTTTTAGATTTGGAAAGAGACAAGTGTGTGTCTGTGAAATTTTCCATGTCGTGTTCACGTGAGCTGTGAAATAATTAAACCCATTGTTTGTGAATCTGATAGATTAATATCCAGCTGAAGGCAATAGACTTCCTTTATGCAAGGACAGGCAATCGTTTGGGGTCATGTTTCCTGTCTAGTATGTGAAACAGTAAGCATTTACTGCTTCTGTAATTATTATCTTGACTGTAGCCTTCCCATTTGACTCCATGTAGTACACCACACATCCCGCTTGAAAGAAAAGCTTGACTGATCTAGGCAACTGTTTTGTCCAAGTGCTACATCCTCGTTGCAAAGAGAATCAATGTACGTAGGCCCTATTGCAGTGTAAGAAGTAAACCTGAGGCTGGGTATGAAATGCTATCTGGGTTGTTATGATGACCTTGCGAAGAGTAAAGTCAATGTGATGTATCATCATATGATCCTATCTCGGTAGATGAGGAGGTAACTAATCTAAAAACAAAACAAAAATCAGTCACGTAATACACACAGTGTACACTTAAAGGGAAGGTACACGTTTGGGACTTGTCAAAGACCAGTCGTCTCACTTGGTGTATCCCATCATAACCATAAAATAACAAGCCTGTGAAAATTTGGGCTCAATCGGTCATCGAAGTTGCAAGAAAATGATGAAAGAAAAAAAACCCTTGTTAGTAGAATTTGTGTGCTTTCAGATAGGAATAAAAGACTTCTAGCTAGAAGTCTTTTATTATAGTAGTGAGAAATTACCTCTTTCTCAAAAACTATGTTACTTCAGAGGGAGTTGTTTCCCACGATGGTTTGTCAACAGCTCTCCAATGCTTGCTACATGTACCCAGTCAGTTTTTAAGTTAATATTTGTTTTGAGTAATTACCAAACGTGTATTCCCTTTAAGCTCAGTAAAACACACTACACTGTTTTATTTATTCTACTTCTAAAGGCCTCATATGCTAAACACGTTACACTGGCTAAAACAACTACATGTGCACGTCATGTAAAGCTACATGTACGCTCCACATAATCAAACAAGTACTGAGAACACAAAAGTAAATGCAAAATTGCATAATATACCAATCCAATGAGTTGCAAGGAGAAACAGGTTACCAGCACCTCTACAAGGCCTTCCCTACATGTACCACAAAGTTTGTCAACAACTCTGTAAAAAACAATATCTAAAAACAAATGTACAGGTAGCCTGCTAGTTGTGAATTTGTCAACATTGAGTACATGTATTTGTTGTACAAATACATAAGATGTCGTGAATCTCACTTCAACATCAAAGACAATTTTGTTTCTGTGCATCACTTGTTCCTAAAGTTTGAGGCCTACATGAGCTCGTACACGTAGGTCAGTATGAGTCAGTATGAGTCTGGTATGAGTGGACTGGATGGACTACGTGAAACTTGAAGTGGAGAGGTCCAGTCAGAGTGAAGACTTTATGGAACAGAGTTCAGAGAAAAGTTTCAGAAATAACTGTGCAAATGTGTACCCTTGCACGGTTTGTGATCCCTTGACAGCAGCCAAGCAAAAGTACAGTACACAACGCCATTTATTACACAGGGAGAAAAAGGACTCCTATAAATAGGTGGAGCCTTTCATCTCATCTTGATATTTTTAGACCATTGACAAGCAGAATGGCAAGTATTGGGGAAGGAACCAAGTGTAGTTGAGACCATGAGTAGTGATCAGAGCACATCTTGATTGCAATAGGCTCGACTGACTTATTGATTGACTGTAGCAGAGATGTGGAATTGATGAACTTGTACTTAAACTTAGCAGCATGTGCAGTACCCGATTCTACTCTCATTGCATTGAACTTTTTTTATTTATTTTTTATTTTATTTTGTATGCAAGTCCCCAGGCACACAAGGCCTCTTATTCCAGAGGCCGTTGCCACCTACTCCTAGGGCTGAAACAGGGTTACCCCTTTTACAGTCCATACAGACTATAGGCTTGGGTATCATCAGTCCGAAGCCTGGCCGGTAGAGCAGAAAACACTACCTCCCCAATTTTACGTAGCAAGTGTCATGACCGGGATTCGAACCCACACTCTTCTGATCAAACACCAGGGGTAGATTTTACAAAGAGTTAGGACTAGTCCTAACCTAGGAGATATACAAATTGCATGGATAGTCCTAAGTTAGGACAAGTAACTGGTCCTAACTCGAGATAGGACTAGTCCTAACTCTTTGTGAAATCCACCCCTGTGCTCTTCACCGCTCGGCCATGACACGCCATGGCATTCTGATTTTACTTGGTAACCTAGAGAAAACCCCAAACCTCATTGCATTGAACCATGGCATCGGGAGGTTACTTGGTACTAGAGAAAACCCCAAACCTCGTTGCTGAATGCAGTCAATATGTGAAGTAGTACTCCCCTCACCTTTTGTAATGAAGTAGACCTACTTGCTACAGACAGCAATCGCCTTGCACAACATCCTGCCTGATTGCGAAAAACTCTTAAAATGTAGTGCATTTGAAATAAATGTGTCCTCAACTTTAATATTGTGTCGACAGTTATAAAGAACTGGGTTACTTATTAGGAATCTATGCATCAAATTGCACACTTTGCTCAATATAAAAGGGGAAACACTAAAATGAAAATCCTTAGCAGTTGGTAACCATGTTCTAGATAAAAATAGAGACTCATCCTGCGAGATATAAAAGAAACTGTTTGATTCTTGTGATGAGATACTGCACTTCACACTGTAGTGTAGTGATGTCATATTAGCCTAGGACTGGGATCCAGTGGGCGTACATAGCACTTGTCTATATTAAGCCATCAATTCTTGAAATCCTATTAATAGAGTAAACCTAATTATAGCTTCATTCATCAATACACGGTAAGACTGATGTCTTAGTTCCTTCTAGGTCTAAACATGAAGTTAAATGTTTGACCAAATTGCATCTGATAGACACTGAACAAACAGTGTATAACAAAGGGCCTCTCTTTGCCCTAGTTTCATTTAGTAGGAGTTTCGGTTTTTGTTTGTGGTAATTCAATCCGTACAGGAATGCCACTTCACTGATGGAGGTTCTGCCTTTTATTGATGTCAATAAAGAAGCGTTTTTAATTCATCTTTGTAAATGAGACTCTTTTCAATCAATAATAATATTTCAGAACTCTTGCCGAAGTGATCAGCACAGTAATCAACAAAGCGTTACAATTGTTATTTCGTGTGTATCTTAAAATACTTACAAGAAGAATAAGATTACCTATACAAATCTGGGCCCAATTTCATAGAGCTGCTAAGCACAAAAATTTGCTTAGCATGAAATTTTTAACTTGATAAAAACAGGATTACCAAACAAATTTCCATCTGATTTTCAATATAAGCAAACAACAACTGAATACCAGTAACAAGCAATATGCGACAACTGGAACTTTGGTTGGTAAAGGCCCGGTCCCACTGTAGCGATAACTAGAACGATAACGATAACGATAACGACGCAAAGAGAACGCATTCCATTGGTTGATTGAGCGTGTGCGTATTCTGCATGGAGCAATTCAACCAATATAATGCGTTCTCTCTGCATCGTGATCGTTATCGTTTTCGTTACCACTGCAGTGTGACTCGGCCTTAAACCTGTTTTTATCAAGGAAAACATTTCATGCTTAGCAAATTTGTGTGCTTAGCAGCTCTATGAAATTGGGCCCTGGTTATCATTGAGTCACTAAGTACACATTTAACTTTGAAGGATTCTAAGAGAACAATTTGCAACTTTCTTTGGTAGATGCTTCTTGGGTGAAGTTTCTGAGGACAAAGAGCATGGAGTCCTTCGCTTCTAAAGCCTCATTTGTTCACATCAATGCTCCTGGTCAGCAAGATAAAGCCGAGAATTTACCAGAAGGGTAAGACTAAAATCTCCTTGCAAGTTTCTCTAATATTAATCATCAGGACCGTACAATGTATCAGGCCTGTATGCTTCGTTTTTGAAAGGGCAAGGGCACCAAGGCATTTTCTCTTTGGCAAAGGGCACCCTATGAGGAAATTGTAAATTTCTACTGGAGCATTTCAAGGGCACCAAGGCAATGGCAAGGGGCAACGGAGGCAATCGCCTCCGTTGCCTCCGTGAAGTATCAGGCCTGATGTATGCTTTGTTTTTTGAAAGGGCAAGGCACCAAGGCATTCTCTCCTTGGTAAAGGGCACTCTATGAGGAAATTTTTAATTTCTACTGGAGCATTTGAAGGGCACCAAGGCAATGACCAGGGGGCTTGGAGGCAATCGCCTTCAGTGCCTCCGTGAAGTATCAGGCCTGTATCATCATGAGTTTATTAGTGATCGATGTAACTTAAAAAACAATTGCCAATTGAATTTGTAGTGACTACTGATAAATGAAATGATTGAATTGTTCTGTCATCCAACAGATACACCTATCCAAGCATGAAGCAGATTGCTGAAGAAATGCCTCAAATCTTGAAGAATCTTGGGTGAGTCAACTTGCTCATATACTGTTTCATTGTACCATTGAATGCCACACTCTTCTAATGTAGATCGTTGATGGGGATCAAAGAACCAATCATCAGAAATTGGTCACTCTATCCTTGTTGAGTGTGAAACGATAGCGCATTTTGAAATAATGGTGGACACAGTACTGCAGCACTATAAGGTTTGGATAAATTTGTCTGTAGACACCCAAACCAAATGATGCACTTCTATAGTGTTGACCATATCTCAAAAAGGCTAACTATAATTTTGTTTGACAGTTTGATGATTAAATCCAAACTACTTCTAGTAAGCATTGATAGATTGTGATGTAACACTTGTTGATCATAATGGACAGTTCAACCTGTTTCTTAAGGAACACGTTGCCTTGGATCGGACGAGTTGGTCTATAAACAGCGTTTGTAACCGTTTGTTACAAAATGCATATGATTGGAAAGATAGAATACAATGATCCACACACATTTGCCTCGAAATTGTGTGGTTTTCCTTTTACTTTGCGAACTAACACGGTCGGCCATTTATGGGAGTCAAAAATTTGACTCCTACAAATGGCCGACCGTGTTAGTCGACGAAGTAAAAGAAAAACTGTGCAATTTCGAGGCATGTTTGTGTGGATCATTGTACATGTATTCTATTTTTACAACATCTTTCTAACCATATGCATTTTATAACAAACGGTTACAAACGCTTTTCAAAGACCAACTCGACCGATCCAAGGCAACGTGTTCCTTTAACATCAATATATCCAGATAGTTGCTTAAATTTGATTTGCCAATTTTGTGTGAGGTTCTTGTTTAACAAGCTGTCTGCAAGTTAAACACTCATTATCTCCACTGCTGGTTATTATTTATGTATTGGGTGCATAGTTGCTTAAATTTGATTTGCCAATTTTGTGTGAGGTTC
The DNA here is from genome assembly GCF_902459465.1 of Asterias rubens. Classification (NCBI taxonomy): domain Eukaryota; kingdom Metazoa; phylum Echinodermata; class Asteroidea; order Forcipulatida; family Asteriidae; genus Asterias; species Asterias rubens. Next base: position 14,026,958 of record NC_047070.1, on the reverse strand, counting down.
TTATTTAACAAGCTGTCTACAAGTTAAACACTCATTATCTCCAATGCTGGTTATTATTTATTTATTAGATACATCTAGTGCTGTCTGGCACATTTGAAACCTTTGCCCAATTTTATAGAGCAGATTAAGCAGAAAATATTGCTTTGTAACAATTGTATGCTTAGCAAAAATGAGCAGGATACCAGTCACAAGTTATACGTATGTGACATGCTATTTTGGCCCGTAACCTTATCCTTTAATTGCGCTTAGCAACTTTTTATGATTAAGCAGCTCTGTGAAATTGGGCCCTGACACTTTGATGGCCTGCTTGTTATAGCTGAAACATCCATCCAGTCTGGTTTTTAATTACAGAGTGTGGTAAGAGTGGGTAATTGATGACTTATTTAACTTCATTAGACTTTAGTAATTGATGAGGAATATTTAATTATGGTTGTTTGTTAGGATTGATGAGACTAGAGAGCTGATTGGTGTTGGTGAGGGAGCTGGTTCTACCATTATGGTCAGATTTGCGGTAAGTAAACTTTGTACACAGACACAGTACTAAAGTTGGTTTAACCCGATCGAGTTCAACTCTGTGTGTCTGAACGGTTTTAAAGTCCGAATCGAGTTAAACCCACAAAAGATAAACCGTCCAGGGAGGGGGTTTATCTTTAGACCGCTTCGGGTTTATAACACTGTGTGGACAGAATAAAAAAGACCACATCCGGTTTAACTCACAACAGACGACCCATTGACCTCCGTAATCATGGTGTAAACACACGGTGACCAATGAACAGGCCAATAAACAGGATGTTAGAGTAACAGGGTCGCGTTTGCTTTGACCTCTTAAAACCAAAGATAAACCGTATCGGGTTTAACTCCGTGCTGTCTGAATGCAAGGTTTTTTATTTGTACGACCACCCCCTGCTGCTCGTAGAAGTTAAACGGGTTCGGGTCTAACTTAGTACGCTGTCTGAACATACCCTTAACAATCATAGATCTTCATCTTCAGAACTTTTCTCTGGCTTGCCAGTCACGTTAGCGTTCCTTACTCATAGCACATAACTTCAAACTGAACTTTGAAATTGGAGCCCAAGTTGTGTTTTGAACTAGTCCCAATTCAGTGTGAGTTTTATACAATAGACTTGAGATAACTCGGCTTCTTCTCTTTTATTAAGGAACCCAAGGCGTGTTCAATAAGATTTGCAGATCCCCAATTGTATTTGCATTTTGGTAATGGTCAAATGTTTTTCTCTTCATGCTGGGAATGAATGCCTAACCAACCCAAAACTTGTAGAATTTTGTTTTTATTATAACAACAGTAGTAATAATAAATTAATTAGTGAAATTAAAATGTTTAAATAAGTGAAACCAACTAAGCAATCAAGCCCTATGTTGGCGATCTCCCTATTTTGTCAGTATCTTTCTATCCTTATGAACTGTATGATGGTATGATAACTGTGTTGTTGTCTGTTTCTTCCCATCAAGGGAACTCAATAAACTCCCACAGGGGGATATAAACCCTAAGCTGGCAACAGCCAATCTCTCTCATACAATGATTGGTTTAACGGCTATGATTATGAATTTAACAAGTCAAGAAATTGTGATTCAGTAACTAGACGACAATGTTTATTCTAGTCATTGTGAAATCAGCGGTTCGCTGGGGTTTTGAACCCACAACCTTATGATTGCAAGTCCTGCAGTCTAGCCTCTGGAGCACATTGACACTGTTGTAATCTGATAATAATATTTGATTTATATAACAGGGAATAGCAGGCAAGAGGATATTGGGAATGATTCTCCTGGAGTGTACGTCAGGTTCTGCAGGTTTCTTGGAATGGGCCGAGGGAAAGGTAAACACTTTCTTCATTCAGCAACATTTCTTATATCCCTCTCAAAAAAATGCTAACTTACTTGGTAAGCAGCAGCTTTCATAAGTATAAAGCATTTTGAGAATTTTGAGATTTATTTAAGTAATAAGGTTATGGGAAAATAGTTCAGTTTAATCCCCCGAAATTTGAATCTGAGAGGCTTTAATGTCTTTTAGATTGTGTATTCCAATTATGGAATATTCTTCCTGCATGGACATTATCGCTCTGATTTTTGGCAATACATTAATTCACCTTTTTGAATGAAATGTTCACAAGTTAGCTTTATTGTATTGAAGTGAGAAGACTAGTCTTTGACAATTACCAATAGTGTCCAGTGTCTTTAAGTAATTCTAAGCATGTAGGGCAGATACTCATCAATCAAGATGATCACATCCCTTAATAATTATAACCTCTCTCATCACTTCAGTTATTTTCATATTGAAGAACATCTCAAGACCCCCTGTGGAAATAAAAGCCACATATTGCAAAGCTACAAATATTGTGTTGTGCAGTTTCCATTTTATTTTTACTTTACTTCTTAAAGGAACACATTGCCTTGGATCGTACGAGTTGGTCTATAAGAGGCATTTGTAACTGTTTGTTATAAAATGCATATTGGGAAGAAAGATGTTGTAAAAGTAGAATACAATGATCCACACAAGTTTGCCTCGAAATTGCTTGGTTTTCCTATTACTTTGATAACTAACACGGTCAGCCATTTATGGGAGTCAAAAATTTGACTCCCATAAATGGCGGACCGTGTTATCCGACGATGTTAAAGGAAAACCGTGCAATTTCGAGGCATGTTTGTGTGGATCATCGTATTCTACTTTTATAACATCTGTCTAACCATATGCATTTGATAACAAACGGTTACAAACCCTTTTTCAAAGACCAACTCGACCGATCCAAGGCAACGTGTTCCTTTAACATAGGAATGTTGATTTTGTAAACAACAGTATAATTATTGTAAATGAAAAGGAAAGGTATGAACTGTTTTGATGCTGATGGTGCATAGATGGTGCCTTTTTAGGCTTAATAAGCCAATCTACATATACATGACAACAACATCTCATTTTCACATCTGCAGTCACATTCAAGCAGTCTAGAATCAAAATAATTTAGAAGAAACCTAAACATATGTTTTTGTGAGGAAATCTAGACTTGCCTGATTCAACTACAAACTGAACTGGCTGTGTTTTGGGTTGTATTAAGTTATTTTTATCTCTATGCTAAACATCGTAATACCACATGGGAATGTCAATGATACTAACATGCTGATCACCCCCTACCATAAATTCTGTGTAGCTAATGCATGGAATGTGCTTACATCTTAAGATATCTTATACCTCAGTCTGATTTACATTCATGAAATAGCAGTCAATCCTAAACAGCAATCAATAACCTGGCTTTATAAAATATGAAATACATATATGTGGATTTTGGAATCATGAAATAGCTGTATGTAAACGAAAGGCTATAAATCAGCATCAGCAAAATGTCATGTGCCTCGGTCTGTTAAATTTGGGAAGCTGAAATAGCTGTTTATTAATTGGAGTGCACTGTTATGTCAGAATAAAAGTGTATATCTTGGTTTTTACATGTTGAGTTTTGAAATGGCAGATGTTATAAACTGGAGCATTTGGGATTAAGTTAATCATACATTCTTGGTTATAATTGTCCTAATAAGGAAGTGATGTTGAATTGGTACTTTGTTTTCGATGACTGTCTTTGGGAAAATCAAATGAACATGATCATTCATATTAACCTCGCTACCATGGGCAGCGCGCCGTATCACGCTAGCTCTGCGTACGTCTCTAACCCCTGGGAGGGAAACTCCGAGCCTTGTCTTTCATTGGCTATCATATACGCGCAAAATTTGAAATGCCGTGCGTCTCCAAAAAGCTCTATACGCCGAAATGCGTGCGTATAAAGATGTACGTGTTCACTTTTTTTTTGTCACGCAACACTGAACGCCAAGGCAAGTTTATGACTTTATTACACACAGCGCATCCAGCGTGTGCGTGATTAACGCCCAACACAGAACGGATCAACCACAGGACTAATTGTAATATCCCTTATATTTGGATATTTTGGAGTTACACTTCCAGGGGTTAAGATCGAGCAAGGCATGCTGGGAAAAGATGGCGCGGCGAGATCGATCACCCCTGGGAACGAGGTTGCATTCATACCATTTAACGAAGGCTGTAGTGTTAATTAACAATATAAAATATTATTCATAAATACCTAAGACAGTTTCGTTATTCCTATTGGTGGAGAGCGGGTCACGTGGGTGTGTATAAACCTGTGTTTATGACCAAGTGTTGAAACATGACCGGTTGTATAAATGAAAAGATAGTAATAGCCTAACATTGACACCCTAGCAGAGTCTTTCTCGAAGCGTAAAAAAAGCTTAACATATACATTTTTAGTTTTGATGATGCCAATTTGATTGATTCTCTCCTCAGTTTGCATCTTGGAAACTTGACAAGTTACACAAAATGAACCCCTCCACTGAGAATTACCTGTTGTGGCATCACTATGGTGGGGTAAGTGCCTTAAAAACTCCTCTTCAACAGACTTTACAATTGGGCTTCACTGTACACTCATAGACAACATGATCATACACCTATAGACCATGTGAACTCTGTTTACAATAAGTGTGACCTTGTACATTATTTTGGGTATTCTGACAGGCAAGATACTACACTGGTCATATGGGAAAGTTGACATTTTGTGTCATAAATTCCACATAAAACCAAGACTTATGAAAGTAAAAGCTGGACTACTTTTTAGATGTGCCTCCTTTCATCATATCAAAAGTTGATAAGAATTGGACACAGTCTCCATAAGTAGGATTTGAAACTTTGCATGGTGGAAGTAAGATATAGAAAAGTTTGCGGTAACACCATGTATTAACAATCTCTAAATGAGTTGGGGTGGTTCTGAAAAGAACCGTTGGATTAACTCGACGTTTCGATCAGTATGCTCTGATCGTCTTCTGGAGAATACTCCATAAAATACAACATTTTAGGTTTTCTTCCATTGAGCCGTGTACAAATCGTGCCTGCAGGAATTCCAGGCTCTGTGGCCCGTTTGTAAACATGTGACATCACAGGTCACATCGTCAATACACAGTGTCTCCAAACTGTGGTCTCGCCAGACTCTTGACAGATCTGTCCATTGTACAACAACAGTTTGAGAGATTGAAAGATGAAACTGCGGTTGCTTTAAAGGGGCAACTCGGTAACACATTGATGAGAAAGCTGAGATGTCATGTTGATTATTTGTTTGTTTCAGAGGAAGGCAACTGCTGAAGCTGCCAAGGAGTTTCATTCCAGTCTACATGATCGTATGAATGCACACAATCTCTCTCTCTTCATTAATGTCTTCCAAAGGTAAGCATTGAGATAACAAAAACATAAATGATGTGAAAGCAAGAATTATTTGGGGTTGAACAAACACAAGTTATGGAAAGGTTCGCAGTAACACCACGTAATGACTTTCTCTAATGAGTTGGGTTGGTTCTGAAAAGAAACGTTGGTTTCAACACAACGCTTCGATCCCAGTATGCTCTGATCATCTTCTGGAGAAGATAGTCATTACATGGTGTTACCGCAAACCTTTCCAGATCGTATTTCCACCATGCAGAGTTTCAAATCCTACTTAAACACAAGTTAACTGGAGTAAATTTGTCCTTGTTTGACTCCTGACGATGACTAGGCGTTGAGACCAATTCCAGAACTGACTCCACAGTAGTGCAGTTACTTTACGATCCTATCAGCTTAAGTTGTAGTCCCAGCCAACTTTCTTTACCTTCCGCCTGGGTGGTAGTTAAAAAGCAGGATTGTCTTTTCCGATAATCTAATCTGGGGTAGTAGAATAAAGAAAGACAGTTCTCTAAGAACAAACTCTACTTGGCAAGTAGATACACACATGGTGTTACTGCAAACCAAATAGATATCAACCCTAAATTGTTTGCATATTTACCCACACAGTTTCCCTTGTGGTTTATAACTTGATAAAACAAGATTATGATACAATGATTTGATCAGCAACAATCAGATACAATATGAACACAAATTACAGCTTGTACTTAAAGGGAACTTCGAAAGTGGTGTTGATCTTCTTAATAACCTATGATAATGTGAAGGATCTAAATATTCACCACCCCAAGGAATAAGTCTCATCAATACACACAAAATGATCTCATACTTTAAGACATTATTTGTTTAATGTTTGTCTGTCTCTCTCTCTCTAGCCGTACAGATATCACTCATTGTTTGAAGGAGCTTACCTGTCCTGTCTTAATTGTGACCGGCCATGACTCCCCACACATTAGCGAAGTGGTGAGTAATTAGAAATTGCAATGGCGTCACAAGAGAAACAGTTTGAAAAAGCTGTGTATACAGCGACAAGTTTACTTGTCATAATTGTGCTACACTGGATTTACAAACTGTGCATCTGATGAAAACATTTTATAATGGAAGACTTGAGAGAGAATTAAAGACACTGGACACTATTGGTAATTTTCAAAGACCAGTCTTCGCACTTGGTGTATCTCAACAAATGCGTAAAATAACACACCTGTGAAAATTTGAGCTCAATTGGTCGTCAAAATTGCGAGATAAAAATGAAAGAAAAACATCCTTGTCACACGAAGTTGTGTGCTTTTAGATGGTTGATTTCGAGACCTTAAATCCTTAATCTGATGTCTCGAAATGAAATTTGTGAAAAATTACTTCTTTCTCGAAAACTATGTCACTTCAGAGGAAGCCGTTTCTCACAATGTTTCATACTATCAAACTCTCCCCATTACTCGTCACCAAGTGAGGTTTTATGCTAATAATTAGTTTGCGTAATTACCAATAGTGTCCACTGCCTTTAAACCTCTGTAAAAATAAGAAATAAGGAATCTGGCAATGACTTTGTCTTCTGTTACTTTGCCATACCACTAAGAATCTTGTTAAGTTCTTTCCAGGTATCTGTCTCCGATGACCTCATTATTTCATTCTAACCCAACTCAGGAGAGAGTCTTCAATTAAACCTCTGTAAAAATAAGAAACAAGAAATCTGGCAATGACTTTGTCTTCCGTTACTATGCTCATACCAATAAGAATCTTGTTAAGTTCTTTCTAGGTATCATTCTTTTAGTTTGTCTCCGATGACCTCATCATTATTTCATTCTAACCCAACACAGGAGAAAGTATTCAATTAAACCTCTGTAAAAATAGGAAATCTGGCAATGACTTTGTCTTCCGTTACTTCACTCATACCACTAAGAATCTTGTTAAGTTCATTCCAGATATCTTTCTTTTAGTTTGTCTCTTATGACCTCATCATTATTTCATTCTAACCCAACACAGGAGAAAGTCTTCAATGCTCTACCCAAAGGTGAAAAGACTTTCCTAAAGGCTGAAGACGTTGGTGGAGACATCAAAGTAGAACACGTAAGTTGATCTTAAGAACCTCTTCTTTTTGACAAGAAAGGTGGTCTCCTTAAATCATAAAACTGGCTGAACTTTCACAAGTTTGATTCTAATAACAGTCTAGATGAATTGATATGAAGATTGGAAATCAAATATGTCTCTAACAACTACATTGAAGGAAAATCTAATTACATAGAAGGAGGCTAGTCTAAGCTGGTGACAGTCTTAGTTAGGTGGATGGTATTTTGGCAGTCAGTGTAGCTCAGGTGGTGAGGAAATGGTAGTTGGACTTCTAGAAAGGTCGTACACTGATGCATGATGTTATTTCATGGTGGAAATGTAACAAATGAGATAAACCGGAATAAATGGTTCAAAATAAACAAGCTGATGATATTTTAAATATTTTTTACTGTACATTTTTCAGGGTAGGAAAGGACAGGTTTAGAGGCACTATTGGTAAATACTCAAAATAAAACCTAACTTGGTATCGAGTAATGGGGAGCTATTGATGGTATAAAGCATTGTGAGAAACGGCTCCCTCTGAAGTAACATAGTTTTCGAGAAAGAAGTAGTTTGTCACGGATTTGATTTTGAGACCTCAGATTTAGAATTTGAGATCTCGAAATCAAGCATCTGAACGCACTCAACTTCATGTGACAAGGGTGTTTTTTCCTGTCATTATTATCTCGCAACTTCGACGACCGATTGAGCTCAAATTTTCACAGGTTTGTTATTTTGTGCATATGTTTAGATACACCAAGTGAGAAGACTAGTCTTTGACAATTACCAATAGTGTCCACTGTCTTTAAGGGTTGGTTGTAAATCAGTATCTGAATCCTGCTGGTTGATTCATTTCCAATTGATATGAAATTTCCAAGAAAAGTTGTTATGTCAGATAGAATTCTTTCTGGATATTTATATCTTGGTAAGGAATATGCTAATAGGTTACTGACAAATAGACTATTGAGCCTTTAAGTGTCGTCTCAGTAAACACTTATATCTTGAAGATGAAAAATCAACTCTTGGGAGAAAACTCCCAACTGAGATGAACCTTTAAATTCTGGCTGCTCAACCTCTATCCCACTGGGCTTCAAATCATACTGTAAAGTACTTAATTCACCCCTGGACATACTTATAACCACACAAATCCTAATGTTTTTGACATTTCCTTTTTTGGGATGGGATCTGAAGCAATACTGCTGTAAGCCATTTTGATAAGATTAGGTTTCTGACTGTGAGTTCATTTTCTTCTGATTTCTTGAGTATTTTATGCTGGGTAAGAATTTCTCATCCTGTCTTCAAATCCCAAGAAACAGAGTCTGATAAACACATTTTCAGTCAGTCTCTTGTGTATACTGTGCACACTTAAAAGCAATCTGACCTCCTGCCAGTGTACTGTCCAGGTTTGTTTCTAGTAAAAGATGTCGTCAAAATAATATCATCTGGGAGGAGGTTTGGAACTGAATCTATTTGTAGATCCAAGAATCGGTGATGAAAGCTGAACATAAATGTCATAGGTTGTACATTTATTGGAATTCCAATTTCCTTTTGTATACTTAAGGCAAAAGGTTCAAATTGATTCAAATAAATCAAGAAACAAAGGGATGAAGATGTGAAAGTTTCTGCCAGTATCGTTCATTGTGCTGTTTGGATAAGCTTGATCACTTTGGGCACAATTTGAGTTTCTATTTGAATACTTGAACAGACTCCCAAGGCAATGATCTGGGGCATCGCAGGCTTTGCCAACAGGATGTGCCAAACCAATGTGATTAGAAAGGATTGCCATGAGTGGAAGGGACCACTAACAGTGATTTATATGTGTTCTTTAACTTGTAATCATCATACTTAAGAAGTGCAGACGTGCCAGGGGAAATTACTATTGGTGAAGTTATTTACAATTACTGTCTCAACATCCATGATTTGGTACTGCTTGCTCAGGATAACATCTTGTATAAATTGACCATTTGTTAGTTATTATGACAGTCAATTCGGCATTATGGAGATAGATTGCAAAAAGCTTTTATGGTAATGACCATTTGTGAGAGCATCAATAAAGTGCATCTTCCCGGAAAACTGAAGAACAAAATCTGAAATGTATTCCAAGGGCAATGACACGGAGATCTCATGAGTGGTGTTGACATGATGAGTTAATCAAAGATCCATATTATACAGGATTGTTAATGATAGAAAGCGTTGTTTCAATTTAGTCTAAAAGCTTAATAATAATAATAACAATAAAGAATTCTTATATGGCACATTTCACAATAACCATCTAAATGCGCTTTACATTAGCGCCCTGGTCATTGGGCCAATAACATCCCGTTAATCTTTCTCAGCTCCCTTGGGGAGTATACAGCCCGAGCTGCCTTGGCGCTCCGAAGGCTTTTTCATACACAATATCAACCTCTACCCTCGCAGGTAGAAAATTACTTATTTCTCGAAAACTACGTCACCTCAGAGGGAGCCGTTTCTCTTTTTTTAACCTCTCCACATTACTTGGTACCAAGTAAGGTTTTGTGGTAATAGTTATTTTGAGCAAATCACAATAGTGTCCACTGCCTTTAAAGGAACACGTTGCCTTGGACCTGTCGAGTTGGTCTATACAAAGCGTTTGTAACCGTTTGTTATAAAATGCATATGGTTAGAAAGAGGTTTTAAAAGTAGAATACAATGATCAACACAAATATGCCTTGAAATTGCGTGGTTTTTCCTTTTACCTTGTCAACAAACACGGTCGGCCATATAAATGGCCGACTGTGTTAGTTCGCTAAGTAAAACGAAAACCACGCAATTTCAAGGCAAATTTGTGTAGATTACTGTATTCTACTTTGACAACATCTTTCTACCCATATGCATTTTATAACAAACGGTTGCAAACGCTTTTCAAAGACCAACTCGACCGATCCAAGGCAACTTGTTCCTATAAGCAGACATTTCTCGTTCAGTTATTTAATTTTTGTTTAATGTTCTTTAATTATAGCCTGAGAAGCTAGCTGAGAGTATGCAGTATTTCATTCAAGGAATAGGTGGACGTAAGTATTGCAAGATTTACTTACAATTTACTCTCATTTCAAAATTAACAACACATTTATTACATCTATTCACAATGGGTGCGTGTGTTTAGTTTCTCTGGGTCGACCCCGGTCTGCCCAGGTACGCTCGAATAACTTTTATGGGGCTCACCCGGGTCAGCCCCCAGTGCCCAGCTTGTGGAGTGGGTCACTTAGGGTGACCTGAGTTGCATGCCGTCACCACGAGAGGGCGAGTGTGGTCCTTCGATTAGGTCTTGTCGTGGGCTCATCCGAGTGAGCACCGCAGGGTCGACCCTAAATCTGTAAACCCCTTTCTGTAATCCGCTTTTCTGTACTACTGGGGAAAATCAACTTTTCTATAAAGTAGAAATGTTTTACTTAGGAGAAGGAGCTTCCAAAATGAGGAATAGACAACATCTTTGCTTTTTTGTTAGTTCAATGGGATTTAGGGTTGTCCATTTGAAGTAGAGAATTGCCAATTTTCATATTCATGTCACTAACCTAATTCTTTTGCTCTCCCTCCATCCCTTTGTTGTTGACACTAATAATTTGTTTACCTTTGCATGGTTGACCCCTTCCCTCATCTAATATTCCGATCTGTCCTTATAATTATGTTCATATTAACGTTATGTCAATATATAATTAAGTTCTTTCTTTTCTTTTTATGTTTATATCTCTCCATCTAAACTAACCCAACTCAAAACCTTTTACTTCCATACCTTTCTGAATTCTTGCTTTTTCTTTGAACTACCTACCCATTTTCTCATTTTGCTGGTTTCTACTTCATTTTCACATCATGTTCAAACCTGGTATTGTTGATGTTTCCTGTGTCAACCGATATAATATATTTATTCTTCATTCATCTGTTATTTATAATCCTCGTTTACTTTCCATTATTTCATTTTCTATTGCTTGCATGCATGTTGATGCTTATTTGTTTTTCATCATAAACCGGACAAATTTGGCATCTTTCATGCACCCATACCACACTTCCCCCAATCTGCCCCCCCCCTTCTCTCCTTTGAACTTGTCCAAGCCAGTCTCTTCAATTCCCCTGGCTAGACTTGGAAGGAAAGCTTCTCTGGGAGAAACGCCTAAAATCCCTCGCCAATGCAGTATGGATTATGGACTGTGATTGGTCCTCTTGACCACCAGGATGCCTGATCACCCAATTAGCATAGGTCTTATATATTGACATTCCTTGGGCTTAGACTAGATGCGCTTAGAGGCTTTTGCATTAGGCGCTTTACAAATGTCTTATTATATTATTATTATTATTATTATTATTATTATTATTTACATGTATATAATTTCCAAAGTTAAGTCAACATTGTACTTGATTCAGCGCACCTTAAGGGATCTGGGTACTTTTTGTAACACAAATCATATAACCACAGATTTACATTCAACTTACTCAGTTAGCTAGTAGAAATGAGTACTAAAACAAGTCACACAAATATTTATCGTCTCACTCCAGAAAATTATTTTGCAAGTAAAAAGGTATTAACCAGTTATGGTTATGTTATGGTAAGATACCAAAACTGGTTAATACCTTTTTACACTAAAATAGCTGTTGTGACATTGTTTTACTCATTTCTCAAAATCTACAGCACCTCAGCAAGTGATATTTTAAGGAAAGCTTTCTATTGTCATTATCTTCAAAATGATAAAGTTTTATGTAAATCTGTGGACATTGTGTCAAAAGTACCCAGACCCTTCAACATGTTGTTTCATCACAAACGTCTCTCGTATTTCTTTGGTCAATAGCTTTTTTTATTGAATCATTGGCAGTTGTGTCTCTAAAATTCAAGGAAATTAACTTAACTAAATAAGATGTCTTAAGAAGTTGTATTAATATGAAGTCTTGGTAAGATGTCTCAATAAGATGTCTCGATAAGATGTCTTGATAAGTTATCTTGATATCGATTGATAAGATTTTGGTTTGCATAGCTGTGTGGATAAGTACAATTCATCTAGAATACTAGGTGATGCTTGCTCATTGTAGTCTAGATATATGAATTTGCTTCTGACAATGTGCAGAATAGTTTCATGCTTGTTTCCCTATGAGGACGGCATCCAATTCAAAGAGACACTTCACACAGGGAAATTGACTCAGCAGTAAAGGGGTACCAGCCTAAATGCCTAGTGATACTGTACTATTCGTGACTATTTCCTTTCTTATTGACGTCAGTTTGGGAGAGAAAAAGCAAACTCTCTACCAACGAGCTCTGTGAAATGTGACCGTGTTTGAAATTGAAGCTACTGCTGTGGTTGACTTGCGCTCATTATTGAATGTATTCATTTTACAAACCTTTTTCATAAAGCACAAAATCATTCATAGCACCTTCATAATCTATGTACATGTATCTTAAATGAACACACTGCCTTGGATCGGTCGAGTTGGTCTTTGAAAAGCGTTTGCTATAAAATGCATATGGTTAGAAAGATCATTTAAAAGTAGAATACAATGATCCACACAAATTTGCCTTGAAATTGCGTGGTTTTCCTTTTACTTTGCGAACTAACACGGTCGGCCATTATGGGAGTCAAACATTTGACTCCCATAAATCGCCGACCGTGTTAGTAGACGAGGTAACAACTTGCGAACTAACACGGATGGCTTCTCAAGCCTAGATAGTCACTGTACAGGCCTGTATCTTCAGTATGGAGATGCAAGACATAGAGTCATGTACACCGCAATTAAGGCCAGGATAAGGCCAAGAAAGCATACACTCATTGGGACTCCACATATCTCAATCCATCTCACTGTTTCAGTCAATTGGTCCGACATTGTAAATATCTACGGTTAATCTTTCATTTTATCCTTAATGGAATGTATGTAATACAGCACTTATTATAGGAAAGAGAAACTTCACTATGATGACAAGTATATATCAAAAAAGCCTGTCAATGGTTGATAAAATCATCTCAGTATTCCTAATGCTTTACAAACTACTTGGTTTCTTAAAGTGGTATTAAAGTATTGTTCATGCTGATTTAGAATTGCTTGATCTGATCTTGCTGTGGGGAGGTTGGGTGAAAGGTAGGAGGTTGCAAAACTTTGAATTGGAAATACCCCCTTGATGCTTGCATCCAGATTATAGTATGGAATGATCATTGAATATTAATTGCAGTATTATCATGTAGTGCTGTAGTGTGCTTCATATTCTTCATTAAAAAGAGTGCTTTGTTTTGTGTTTGTGTTGCATGCAGTACCGTCGCTCCCGCTGACCCGTTTAGGCCGAGCAGCATCCCTCGGTGAAACCCCTAAAGAGAAGCGTTCCCACAGCATGAGTATGTCTGAAATGGACCAGCCCCACGCGGATCATCACTTGAAGTCAGCTGATCATGAGACCGCTGCAGCGGCAAAGTGAAGCCATTCAATAAAGCCAATCCCTGTTTCATTTGATTGAATGCCGGGTAACGTGTGGACATCTATAAAGTGTCAAAAGCAACTTGTCCACAAAATAAACAAAAATGAACAATTAAAGATAAAGTAAGAGTCTGGCATTTTCAATTTATACAAAGTGGCATTTGAAAGAATTTTGGTTCGTACTTTGTATGTTTACCTCAACCCCATTTTGTTTATGCATATTATGAAGAGTTGGTATGCTTGAGCTGCCACATCACACAACAGGATCAATGTCTTCAAATTCATCAAATCATACATCAAGAAAAGGGCTCAAGAAGTTTGTATTTTTCCAAAAATTCATAAGCGCCATCTTTAAGAGAATATGCACTTCTGTAAATACTCTCTAAATGAGTCTACAAAAAGCCTGGTAGAATACCAAAACAGTATCTCGAAACATCTTTATTGTTGGTTTAAAAAATGATGAGGTTATCATAACTGGTGAACCAGGATTGCAACTCTCATCATCGATTGAACATCATATTACAATTCAATCCTTGATTTGAATAATGATTCTGGATTCATTTCTCGTCACTGTCCAGAAAAGAGTTTGGTCCTGTTGTGTTAGATGTGTTGCTTGATTTTAAGTTTCACATAGACAATTCTTTCTATTTCACTTCTTCGGTTTGATGTTACCATATTTCTGTTATTTCAATTTTAGTCCATTTATTTGTCTGTTTTGCCAACCATTTTGTGCCGATCCTGCACGTGTTCTGATTTGACATTCCTTGAGTGTTTTAGGTTTTGTTGTCGTGTAAGCGATTGAAAATGTATTCATCGTAGCTTCATGTTCCTTAAAAAAAAATGAATTATTACATCTCATTGCCAAATTATATAGTTTACAAATAGTTTTATAAAATAACAAAAAGAAAGTTCTATTTACATTGGAAGTTTTATTGTGAAACAAAATATAAACAAACTTTAAAAGTACACTGTGTCTTAAGGAAGACAGAAATGAAATATTTTGAACAATATAATTTGTTGTACTGTGAAGTATTTTGATGGTTGTTTTTAAAATCTGAAGTTTCCTAAAGACAAATTGCAGGAAAACAGGTGAAAAATAATTCATAGTGAATTGTTTTTATTTTTATTTTTAAATTTTTATCTGAAATGTGAGAAACAGTTCATGGCAATATACCGATGATGCAATAATTGCCCAATTGGTCAGACCAGGCTTAGTTCAAAACTAAGTGTCATCGAGTACAATTCTTCTGAAATTTCGTTTTCTGAATTTGTTTTTATTACATTGTGTTTAAATTGTATGTATCAACAGCGAAAAGGTACAGTGATGGATTCTAGCGAACATATATCTTTGTAGACGTTTAGCAGTTTGAAGTGAAATTACTAATGGGTCAACTTAACGAACCTCATTGCTCCATACCACTGTGTGTTAAAACCCTACCAGGCAGAAACCCATGCTCTGTGTTGCTCAAGCCAGTTTTATTTAGCTAATTTTAGATCACCCAAAATGTCATTTATTGCTTTGTATTGTAGAAATTGTAAAGGTATGAATTGGATTGATTTTTCTCTACGCACATGTTGTTATTGGTGTTTAAGAAGCACATTTCATATGTAGAACTTTACGTTGTGTGCAAAGCAAAGTAGAAATGTACTAACTTCAAGACAACACTGAGTGGGATTTAAAATTCAGGTTTCCACAAAGTCCCACAAGTATTATCAAGCAATCCTTGTCAAGCCGTAAATAGTCTCCAAAAAACTATACAAGGTTACCATTAATGACTTGTCCACAAGTCTAGCATTACATGAGATTATTTGTGAGTCGATTGTACTGTGGAATTTCTTAAAGATATGTTTATGATGAATTTATCTTTAGCTTTGTATAATTTTTTAACCCGAAAGGCAAATTCACTGTATGGTTATGATTTCATTAGTTATTATCTTAGATTTGTTTTTAAAATGTCGCTTGCTTTGTAGAGGCTTATTGCACTTGATTGTGTGATAGAATCCTGCTGAGCATTTAATTAACTGCTTAGCTTGGCATATTTTATCTCGGATTTATGGGGATCTTAATGATTTGGTCAGAAATTGTATGAGAAATTAGAGAAATTGTTTAACTTCAAACCTTCAAACATTTGATTTCATGTCAAAATGGAACACTGTTTGTATATGTTGCTGAAGTTGATTATTCATACATAGACCCATTTATCAACTAGACTTCCATCCACTTTAAACCCAAATAGACTGGTATTCAGTCACTTATGTTTCTTTGGAAGATAAGAGGGTAAGATATGAGATAAGAAATTATGTTATTCTCCAGACGTTTGAGTTGTTCTTTGTAAATTGTACCAACTTAAAAGTGTGATAGATTATACAACAATCAAATACACAAGAGTTTGATCCAATATTATTGCAGAATGGTAAAGATTTATTTTAACATCTGTAAGCAAAGGTTGTTGGGTCGATTCCAAACCCACAATATGCCTGTGGTTTTCACACAGATCTCAGGGAAGTAATACACACACTTTCCTTTTTCTAAGAATTAGCTAATAGGTCTGCCACCTCAACATTTGATGTTCAACAAGTTGGCATTCAATATCTTAGATACCGATACTAATAAATAACCCCATCTCCTTAAACATCTTCTTAGATGTCTTCTTTAAATATTTGCCATTTTCTAATAGTTTAATTGTTTTAAACAAAATCTTTTCAAAGACAATTATGTTTAACTTTTATTTGTCCAATCTGCAAAGGAATAGATGGTTTTTACAGATTTTGTAACATAAATCTCAAAAGTTATTGTTGTAAGTTGTGAAAAAAATACAAAAAAGATAAACCACAAAAAATAATAACGAAATACAGGTTTATTTGTTTAAAATTCAATGGATGTTTATTAAAAACTGATTAATTAATCAAGTTGCTTGTTAATAATATTGAGTTTAACTGAGATGACCATACTTGTAAAGTCCATCTTTCAATATGGACAAGACAAATGACTGTAGAATTGTTGGTTGACAAATATTGTGTTATGGGACATTGTGGTTATTCTAAGAGATTAATGTAGTTATAATTGCTATGAATAAATGTAGTTTGTTAAATGAACCGATCTATTGAATGCATCTAAAACAAAAATTAATAAAAAACTATTTTCATCATTCCAACTTTTGAATTAAGTTGGTCTAGTCTGTTGTATTGTCAGAGAAATAGTCTTGGTTTGCGTTGGGCGCAACCTCTGGTGGCCCGGATGAGTGAGGTACCTATAGCCCCTTCAAATGGAAATGGAGGTGAGTGGAGCTGGACTTAAATGCGTGGTAATGGCCTAGGCTGTATTTCTTAAAGATGTTAAGCAGTAGCACAACAAAAATATGCTTACTAATAAAATTTAGAATAAGGTTCCCAGCCTCAATACCATGTAGGCCTATCAAGTATAAAGTTGCCGGGTATATCCTTCTCATTTCTGCTAAGCACGCAATCATTAGGAAGGCCTTGGGCTCAATTTCAGGAAGCTTATAAGCAGAAAATTCTGTTAGCAAATTTCTTGACAAAGCAAGAATAAACCAGGGTACCAGTTGCTGTAATGGTAAATGTATTTGTACTTTTGTTGAAGCAACAGTTTTTTTGTTTTTGTGCTTAGCATGTTTGATGTGCTTACGGGCTTTATGAGATTGTGTCCAGAGTGGTGGATGGCTGCTGTTGATTGACCAAGCCAAAGGTAAAGGTCCTTAACAGCAGCAAGCCACCAACCAAGGTCATTAATACACAGTGAAGACCCATTCCCCACACTGTTATTACCATTATTAATTAACAAACGATAAAATTATAATATTCATCAAAATTTGCGTTTGAGGTGTGCTACTTGCAGATGATATCAAACTCTAGATCCAACCCCCCTCGACCCCCACACCCCTCCTCTGATAAAAACTCATGACCCCAAACCGTCGGTGACCAATAATGTGTTGTCCAATGAGAACACTTTGCTTTTGTTATGCAAATTTATTAGTTGTTTGTGAAAGCCCGGCCCCCTTGCAAGATCACATGACACAAGGCTAGCCGCCATTTTTAAAGACATACTGATTGAGTCAGAAGTTGCTGTGGCTTGTTCTCAAATAATTCAAGTTTTTACCGAATTCTGAGGACACAACTTCCACAAAACTGTAATGGTGAGTTGCTTATTTGATTGTGATAATGCTGGTTTTATGTTATAAGTTTTCTTATTAAGAATTTGAAGATACGTGAGGGGTAACTTTGACCCCGATGTCAATTCCAACTCCGAACTTGTTGAGCGGGTGCCGGGGAGCACGCTGCCGGGGAAGTGCGTCCGAACCCCGGCACGTGGTTGGTAGTAGGACACACAAGCCTCCGTTGCACTGTGATTTCGGTCACTTCGTACCCAAGTCACTTCGTATCCTGGGTATAAAGCTTCTCAACATTGCGAAAAGATTTCGGATAATTTTCCGTATGGCGCCACCACTTTTTCACTCATTTTTACAAAAAGGGATATATCAATCAAGTAAATAACTTCCTATTATATTATTTCATATCGAATGAAAAAGTGGTGGCGCCATACGGAAACTTTTCCAAGATTTCCAATTAATTCTTGTTAATATTCTTTTACCCAGTTTAAGAAGCTGAAATTCGGGCATACATTCTTTATTGTTCGTGTCCATAATAATTAACAATAAATAACAGTCACTGGTTCCGGATCACTCGCTTCAATTTATGTTTTTTTGTCAATCTCTTCAACAAAAGTCGATCAGTCTATCTTTGTTTTGCTCTTTGTTCAAGCGCCTTGAAGACCTCATTGGTAGATATTCCCTTTTATATAATTGTTTTTATTGTCTTTACATTTAGGTTAGCTGCAGACTCACTGTCAGATGAAGTCCAACCTCTTCAGAGGTAGCTGCATGATGGAGATACAGCCCAGCTTGTGATTCAATGATGACTGCACCAACAGAAGGTAAATAGATGAACAAGCATTTTGAGATACATCAAAAGATATTGGACATCCAGTCATCCAGTTTAATGATAATAGTCTCTGAGGAAAATATGTAACACGACCAACTAGGTTTATTCCCGGATTCAACTTCTTATCACTGGTCATTCTGAAATATTTTGAAATAATTATTGCTATGTTTTAGACTGCTTGTCACAATGAAATCATGATTTAACCGTGCAAAGACAATAAATGCTTTAGTTATTTTATCTCTTCTGAGAAATTGTAGGAAATTCAATTTCTCTTGAATTTGCTTAACCTTGGCTGTAAGCTTTACCTCCCATGTCAAATAATAATAATATCAAAGTCTTATATAGCGCACGTATCTACCAAACAAGGTACTCAAGGCGCCCAGTATGTACAGAAAGATTTATAGGTTATTGCAGCGATGAATTCTGAGACCGTATTATTAAGCACCTTATAAGGGTTTACAAGGTGCTACGGGGCATACAGCAGCCGCAGGAACACCGGGGCGAACCCCTTCTCTTTTCGATAAGTGACTGGGTTCTTTTACATGCGTTACACAACACATGGGCCAACGGCTTTACATCCCAACCGATGGACGAAGCAATGGTTAAATGTCTTGCTTAAGGACACAAGTGTCACGGCTGGGGATTTGAACCAACACTCTGCTGATCAGAAACACCAGAGTTTGAACTCGGTGGTCTTAACCACCCAGCCACGACACAATAGTAATAGCGTGTCAATTTCTCATATTAATTAGTTGTGTGACAAAACAGTTGCCAGGAAATTGGTAGATTTCCTTTTTTCGTGACAAATGTACATTAAACTGTAATTGTAAAATGTTATAGAAAACCTGCACCAATGTTAAAGTACACAGAGATCCACCCCCAAAGGAGTGATATCGTCACTGAAACCCCACAAAACAATTTATACACCCCCAGGGGGAAATTATGCCATCTTTGAAACGTGTAGTGTTTGGTACCACAAGCTGCCTTTATGGTGTTCTCTTTTGTTTCTGCAACTAAAGCAAAACAATAACACACCCCTTTCACAGAATGTTGTTTATATTTTGTTCCCATCTGCAGACACTCTATTGACAGATGAAGTCTACCTCTCCAGAAGAAGATACATGATTGGAATGCAGCCCAGCTTCAAGATTCAATGATGTCTTCTTCATCGACAGGTAAATTTATAAACCTTTAAAGACACTGGACACTATAAGTATTTGTCAAAGACCAGTCTTCTCACTTGGTGTATCTCAATATATGCATAAAATAACAAACCTGTGAATTAGCTCAATTGTCGTCAAAGTTGCGAGATAATAATGAAAGAAAAAACACCCTTGTTACACGAATGTGTGCTTTCAGATGCGTAATTTCGAGACCTCCATTTCTAAATCTGAGGTCTCGAAATCAAATTCCATGAAAATAACTTCTTTATCAAAAATTACGTTACTTCAGAGGTTGCTGTTTCTCACAATGTTTTATATTATCAACCTGTCCCCAATACTCGTTACCAAGTGAGGGTTTATGCTAATAATTATTTTTAGTAATTACCAACAGTGTCCACTGCCTTCAACTTGAGAGTTTGTTAAAATTTGATGTTGTTTTGTAACCACTACCACTGGGTGTTGTGGCACTTGTGTCCTTTTGAAGAGAAGGACACATCTGCTTCATTCTCTCAGGCCTCAACCTTTAGCTTTAGAGGGGCAAGGCCACTTGGCCTCAAACACTCTAAAAAAGAAAGGGGCACCAAGGCCAACTGGAAGGGCACCAAGGCCACTGGTAGTGGTGGGTCACAAACATTAATCCAGTACAAGCCTTGGACACCAGCGAAATAGCCAGGGGAAAAACATAGACTGTATCCAGCCCCCGGCCGCGCGCCTCCCCCGCCCCATCCGCTACAAATACAGATCTCAATAGACAAAATCAGTGCGAAAATGCGTAATTTAGTGTAGGGACTTGTAGCGAGTTTATACATTGGAGTAGTCTGGTGCTGCGTTCTTAACAGTAAACAGCTCAACTACGTTTGATATGGTTACCATGCCACGTTCTCGACACATTTTTTATTGCACAGAAAAACATTGTGAAAACTAGTGTGCGGGATCGTACGTTCCGAATTTTACCTCCATATAAATTAAATGGATCACAATGTTAACATTAAATAACATTTTCGAATAAATAATGTTATGGAATCAATGGAAAAGGGCACAACGGCCAAGTGGCCGTAAGGTACGTGATTTTTAAAAGGGCTTCACGGCAATTCGCTGGGGCATCGCGGCACTGGCCGCTGGGGGCCGCTGTAGAGGTCGAGGCCTGTTCTCTTGAATGTGCATACAGCTGTAGGTCTTGTTGTTTGTAACACATGTAAAAGAACAAAGAACACTCGCAGTGAAAGGGGGGCTTGCATCTGTGTGTGTGATATGGTTTGGCGGCAAGTTTACGCCACCATGATTTGCTTCCCTCATCAGTGCTTTGAAAGCTCACATAATAGTTTCCTTTTGAAAAATCCTCAAGCTTCCTTTATATCTTTTTTTAAACACCTTATAAACCTAATCAGTAGTTTCCCTTTCACAAAATATTGTTTATATTTTATTCCAATTTAGGCTATAGCTACAGACACACCATTGTCATATGAAGTCTACCTCTCCAGAAGTAGATGCTTGATGGGAATACAGCCCAGCTAAGAACTCAACAATGTCTTCCCCATCAACAGGTAAATTTACGAAAAAGCATCAATTTGAAATGTATTAGAGAGTTGATTTGGGATATTTTGATAATAATAGGCTTTGAGCATGATTTGAAGTAATTATTTTTTCCTGGTATGAAAAATCTCTAATTTGAAACCACCGTGAAATCTCAATGAAGAGCAGGATTTGGATTTAATTCAAGGAAATATTTCTCTTTCACCCATGCCTGAAAGGCACTGGACACTATTGTTAATTTTCGAAGACATGTCTTCTCACTTGGTGTATCTCAACATATATGCATAAAATAACAAACCTATGAAAATTTGAGCTCAATTGGTCGTCAAAGTGCGAGATAATAATTAAAGAAAACACCCTTGTCACATGAAGTTGTGTGCTTTCAAAATCTAATTCTGAGGTCTCAAATGGTCTCAAATGAAATTTGTGGAAAGTTACTTCTTTCTCGAAAACCACCGGTACATGTATGTTATTTCAGAGGGAGCCGGTTCTCACAATGTTTTACACTAGCAACAGCTCCCCATTACTCGTTACCAAGTAAGGATTTATGCCAATAATTATTTTTTTAGTAATAACCAATTGTTTCCATTGACTTTAAGGGAATTGCAGTTCCAAATTACAAGAGTGGCCTCCACGATTTCCACCCTGATTTCCATCCAAGCCCAGACCTCTTTAATTGGTGAATAATTCTCTGGAAGGTCATTTCTCACTTCCCCCCTCCCCCCCCCCCCCTCCATGGCCTCATGAGGGTTTAGGCTCTACTCCAAATGTAAACATTGGTTTATATCCACATTGTGCTAAACAGTACATTGCTGACCTGAAACAAGGTGAAACCAAACTGCTGACCAATTAACCATCTATTAGGTTGACTTCCCCTCACTAAACAGTTATCTATCTTGCTGTGGGCATAAACAAGGACACAGTGAAATCTTGGTGAATACTCCTTGAATTCAATATTCTGTTATCCCCTTTCCCTATATCAATATCTTTACTTCCAATGTATACATGTATATTGGATGTATAGAAATTGATCTTGGTTATTTCATGTGATTATTACATCTCAAACAAACATTATAATTTTTGTTTTACCCTCCGTTGATCGGTTCTAAGAATTAATGGTTAGTGTGACCATTGATTGATGAATGGGAAAAGGATGATCTCAAATTACATTTGTGTTCCATTATTCATTAATTATTCATTAACATTTTGTAAAGCGTACTTAAACATGATTTTGTTCTTTGTTTGCAGGACACAGTGATGGTTGTCATCTCCAAAGAGATCTACTCATTAACAACCAAGGAGGGGTACGGGTCTGAGACCTGCAGTTGATGAGCTTCCTCGTGTATAACGAGTCTGGAAAATGAACTACTCTCTTCTTGATAAAAGGTAAGGCAAACTCCTGAACATTGAAGCAGTTGTTAGTTCCTCATAAATTTATCCTAGTTTCCTTGATTCAAACAAATTTCTTATTATAGTTTCCCCTTGGTTTGGGCGTGGGGAAGGGCAACCAAGGGACAATTTCAGGGCGTTTGAATATATGATTTCCACCGTATCAAAAATATTGGCAAGCCTGATTAGTACAAACTAAACTGGTAGTCTGGAGTGTGAAGACAGCCAATTAGGGCTAGATTGATCAGTTGGTGGTGCACAGGGTTTTGTTGGGCTCTAGCAAATTTGTCTTTGTTCTACCCAAAATGATGACAAATTTACTCTGTAAGTTTCCTTTGTGGATTATTATTTGATAGAATAAGATTTTGTTTTAACTAATGTGTTGTTGATTTTATTTGTTTGTATTTTGAAGGTGTGTCATTTGCAGATGATATCTACCTGTCAATTCTCGAGACCTGCAACAGTGCCCACTAAGTGTCAAACAACAGAACAGAGGTATATGTAAAATCCCTGTGGGTGTTTTTCACTAACATCAAAAAGTGGTCTGTTTTTGCAGCACTTATACAAACAGAATACCTCACATGCCACAACATTGATGGGGATTTTATGCGGACACCAGTCTAACCCATTTTGAGTGGTTCGTCCCTTCAGATTGATTACAGATTTAAAAAATAGGAAACATGTTTATGATTAACAACACCCTTTATTTATATAGATAATTCAGAACATTCCTGAAAGCATACCACCTATATGATGAATTATAAAGTTGGTTGTATGGTACAGATATGGATGTGTTGTGTAGTTGAAGATCGAAATGCAAAATAAAACATTATAGTTTTGTGTAACACTAAATATATAGTTTGTAGTGAATATTTTTGAGATGTAATGCTGAAAAACAAGAGTTTACCGAACTCTCGTCTTTCAAATTTTTTTTTGTAATTAAAACAAACTTTATTTAAGAAGTCAAGTAAACATTTATGGTTCTTGAGTAAATTTATACCACCAGAGGAGGGCCTGGGCAACTTCATGGCGCTGCTTAGCGGTAGCAGAAAATTTTGCTAAGGTACAAGCGTATTTCACAGGTTAGCAGAAAAATTGGGCGGCCATATTGCGCGTTTACTATGGACTTGCATTCTGACGTCATTTAATTTTGTGCGGTAAGCACCAGAAAGTAAGCACGCTTTTCGTGTGCTTATGGTTAGCAGCGCTATGAAATGGAAATCACACAGTAAGCTCAAAATCGGCCACTCAGCAGCGCTATGAAATTGGGCCCAGGTCAATTGGTTTTCAGTAGCATTTCATAGCACTACAACCTTAAAGGCTTCAGGGTTTTTAGGGGAGCAATCTATACTGGAAACATAAAATATTGTTAAGGCATTTAAAACATCAAGTAATTGTGGATAAACAACTTGTTGACTTTATTTGTAAGATTTAAGACAGTTTAGTTAAAGGAATATTACAGAATTGGTTTTTGCTGACAAAACAGTTGCTGGCAGTTAAAGCAGTTTATGTAATCCACCATATTCATAACTTGACAAACCTGTAGAAGTTTTAAGATCGATCGGCCATCTGGGTCACGAGAGAATAGTAAAAAACTGATTACAAATTTTGCATTGCATCGATGCCGAAATAAAAATGAATAAAATGCTCACTGAGCGATAAACTCTAAATGCAAAGTTAGATTTTATAATTCTCATCAAAATAATAAGACATTTCAGACAGAAATATTTAAAAGGAATATTTTCTACTATCATCATCATTAGACTGTGTAAGTTTTACGTAAATCTGTGATCTTCACAATTTTGTTTTCTTACCAATTCTGTAACGTTCGTTTAATAAATCAAGTAAACATTTACGGTTCTTGAGTAAATTGATACCACCAATTTGTTTTCAGTCACTTTTAATAGCACTACAATCTTAAAGGCTCCAGAGAGCAATCTAAAGTGGAAACATAAAATATGGTTCAGGCATTAAAAACATCAAGTAATCATGGATAAACCCCTTTTGACTTTAATTGTAAGATTTAAAGACACTGGACACTATTGGTAATTGTCAAAGACCAGTCTTCTCACTTGGTGTGTCTCAACATATTCGTAAAATAACAAACCTGTGAAAACTTGAGCTCAATTGCCCGTCGAAGTTGCGAGATAATAATGAAAGAAAAAACACCCTTGTCACAATATCACATGAAGTTGTGGGCGTTTCGATGGTTGATTTTGAGACCAAATTCAAATTCTCGAAATCAAACTCATGGAAAATTACTTCTTTCTCGAAAACTATGTCACTTCAGAGGAAGTCATTTCTCACAATGTTTTATACTATCAACCTCTCCCCATTACTCGTTACCAAGTAAGGTTTTATGCAAATAATTATTTTGAGTAATTACCAATAGTGTCCAGTGCCTTTAAGGCAGTTTAATTGATGTTAAATAAATCCCTGAAGCAATATTACCTCTCAGGAATGTTTATTGTAAAAAGTAAGCTCACCATTTACAAGCAAAGAACACATTGTGTGTATTTGAAATTGGAGATTATTGATTAAATGTATCTAATTACTAAAACTGCTTGTATAGTGCAAACAATTTTAAAGGCACTGACTGAACACGTTCGATAATTATCAAAGACCAGTATTCTCACTTGGTGTATCCCAAAATATGCATA
This sequence comes from Asterias rubens, assembly GCF_902459465.1. Lineage (NCBI taxonomy): Eukaryota > Metazoa > Echinodermata > Asteroidea > Forcipulatida > Asteriidae > Asterias > Asterias rubens. The sequence goes on along the minus strand of NC_047070.1, from coordinate 14,001,570 downwards.
AAACAAGCCTGTGAACATTTTGATTCAATTGGTTATTGAAGTTGCAAGAAAATGATGAAAGAAAAAACACCATTGTTGTACAAAATGGTGTGCTTCCAATAATAAGAGGCTTCTGGCTAGAGGTTTTTATTATTTGAGTGAGAAATTACCTCTTTCTCAAAAACTATGTTAGTTCAGAGGAGCCGTTTCTCACGGTATTTTATACTATCAACGGCTCTTTGTTGCTCGTAACCAAATAAGGTTTTATGGTAAAGTATTTATTGATTAATTACCAACTATGCTCAGTGCCTTTAAAGGGTTCATATACATATTATCAAGTAAGACAATTGAAATAAGTCTTAAATAAAACTGAGCAAAATAGTGTAAAAATATCACTCTTAAAGATTCTTAGTTATGAAAGTAATAGCCGTAAGTGAATATAATAATTGTTTGTATCTTATTATTTGGAGTTGTCAAATAAAATTATTCTATAAATGACGCAAGAAATCTCTCTCCTTCCATTATTTTCTGTGCATTATTGTACAAGTAATGTATTATGGTTACAATTATTAAAGTTATTTGATCCTAGACTTAACGAAACTCCCGCTTAAAAATGGACTGGTCCCATTCAGTGATGTAATCCAACAAAAAGGTCTAAATACCTTCTTAATTCTTTTCCAGCAAAGTGGAATAAGATCACTTTAATACATTTAACGGAAATTCGCAATTTGTCACACCTTTAAACCACCCCAAAAGACCATACCTTTAAATCATACCTTAAAATAAACCATTTAAATATAAAATAAAATATTTGACAGAAATTATTACTTAACACTTTGTCACACCCAAAAAGACCTTACCTTTAAATAGTGCCTTAAAATAAACCATTTCAATATTTAAAAAAAATTCCACTCCTTTAAACTCAATTTGAAAGAAATTATTACTAAACCTTTGCACACCTTTAAACCACCCAAAAAAGACCCTACCTTTAGATTGTACCATAAAATAAACCATTTCAATATTTAAAAAAGAATTCCATCCCTTTAAACTCAAATTGTAAGAAATTATTACTAAACCTTTGTCACACCTTTAAACCACCAAAAAGACCCTACCTTTATATCATACCTTTAAATAAACACTTCCAATATTTAAAAATAAGTTCAACCCCTTTAAACTCAATTTGAAAGAAATTAATACTAATCTTTGATTCAAAATTACCACCATTAAAATACCTTTAATACCTTAATAAGAAAAAGTAATCGATGGCTTTAAAAAAAAAACACCTTTAAATATAATGTTACTGCCACTTTAAATCCCCCATCTCAACGATTACATCCCATCGCCCCAAGCCCTCATCCCAAACCATCCCCCTAAGCCTCAATCTCAACAAGTCAATCCCATCGCCCCAAGCCCTCATCCCAAACCATCCCCCTAAGCCCCCATCCCATCGCCCCAAGCCCTCATCCCAAACCATCACCCTAAGTCCTCATCCCAACCAGCCCAGTCCATCACTCAAACCATCACCCTAAGTCCTCATCCCAACCAGCCCAGCCCATCACTCAAACCATCACCCTAAGTCCTCATCCCAACCAGCCCAGCCCATCACTTAAACCATCACCCTAAGTCCTCATCCCAACCAGCCCAACCCATCACCCAAACCATCACCCTAAGTCCTCATCCCAACCAGCCCAGCCCATCACTCAAACCATCACCCTAAGTCCTCATCCCAACCAGCCCAGCCCATCACTCAAACCATCACCCTAAGCCATCATCCCAACCAGCCCAGCCCATCACTCAAACCATCACCCTAAGTCCTCATCCCAACCAGCCCAGCCCATCACTCAAACCATCACCCTAAGTCCTCATCCCAACCAGCCCAGCCCATCACTTAAACCATCACCCTAAGTCCTCATCCCAACCAGCCCAACCCATCACCCAAACCATCACCCTAAGTCCTCATCCCAACCAGCCCAGCCCATCACTCAAACCATCACCCTAAGTCCTCATCCCAACCAGCCCAGTCCATCACTTAAACCATCACCCTAAGTCCTCATCCCAACCAGCCCAGTCCATCACTCAAACCATCACCCTAAGTCCTCATCCCAACCAGCCCAGTCCATCACTCAAACCATCACCCTAAGTCCTCATCCCAACCAGCCCAGTCCATCACTTAAACCATCACCCTAAGTCCTCATCCCAACCAGCCCAGTCCATCACTCAAACCATCACCCTAAGTCCTCATCCCAACCAGCCCAGTCCATCACTCAAACCATCACCCTAAGTCCTCATCCCAACCAGCCCAGTCCATCACTCAAACCATCACCCTAAGCCCTCATCCCAACCAGCCCAGTCCATCACTCAAACCATCACCCTAAGTCCTCATCCCAACCAGCCCAGCCCATCACCCAAACCATCACCCTAAGTCCTCATCCCAACCAGCCCAGTCCATCACTTAAACCATCACCCCAAGCCCTCATCCCTACCAGCCCAGCCCATCACCCCAAGCTCTCATCACAAGTCCAACCCAACCCCATCACTCCTACCATCATCCCAAACCCTCATCCCATCCAGCCCAACCCAGTGGTCTACTTACTATCCAGCAACCTCCTTGGCCCCTCAGCACTTAAAAATTTTACTCTCCAAGGCCCTTGGTCAGCCCTTGCTCAGCCCTCAGATCAGCTAGAAATCCAAGGGTCTAGCCTTGGAGAAAATATTTTGAAAAAATTTCTAAGTCAGCCATTTTTAACTTCATCACTCCAAAAACCGTTAGATTTTTATAACAGCTCGGTAGCACAGCAGTGAGAGAGTGGGCTTACAGAGCTAAAGGTCCCCGGTTCAAACCCTACCCATTTTTATTAAAAAATAATTTTTTTCTTATTTAATGGTAAAAAAAGGGTCCCCAGGGGATTTGAACCCACCCTGCTCACAGCTCCAGGATTCCTGGAGCTGTGAGCTAGCCCACTGCGCTACCTGGCTTCTTAAAAAAAAATCTCGGAACTAATATTTAAACCTTAGAATGGAAAGGTAAAATAAAAAATTAAATAAAATACACCCCATGACCTTCGACCTTTACACGAGCTACAAAAATTAAACCAAAATTAAACAACTGTGTTGGTGTCCATTAAAAAATTTAATTTAAATCTAACTAATTTAGTTAAGTTAAATAACCCATAATTAACAATACGTTACATAGCGATACGTTACATAGCGATAAAGTACGATACACCGATAAATAACGCCTAATAATTATGTTAATTAAATCTAACTAATTTAGTTAAGTTAAATAATAACCCCGTTATTAATGATACGTTACATAGCGATAAGGTACGATACACCGATAAATAACTCCGAATAATTATGCTATTTAAATCTAACTAATTTAGTTAAGTTAAATAATAACCCGTAATTAATGATACATTTACACAGCGATAAAGTACGATACACTAATAAATAATGCCTAATAGTTATGTTATTTCCCTTAATTGCCACCCCCCCCCCACCCACTAGTGAACTTTTAATCACAACACCCTGGAATTATTTTCGCACCTTTAATTTGCAGTCTTCATCAGCAGGACAACTCCGATGTAGCATCAGTGAGATGGCGAACACGTCGATCCTGACACCGCAGAGTTTGTATCGCGAAAAATATTTCGACTAGACCCGACGTTTCGACCCCAGCAGAGTCTTTTTCAACGGCAAGAGCTTAACTTTAGAGCGTTTGTTTTACGTAAAGTATAAAATAATAATAATCTACATTGATAGAGTATATACATTGATTATATTATTCATAAAATTAAAACTTTTAGTAGTTGTTGTATCTTAATTAAGAAAGTTTGAAACTACATGTACTACAAACTTATACCACCACCCACCCAATAGTGATAACACTTACTCAAATAATTAGAAAGAAATAACATGTTATTTTATACTGTAGTTTAAAGTAATAACATCGAGCAGTCTCTATGAGCCTGGAGGTGGACCCCAATTCCCAACTTAATTTATTTTGTCTCATCTGTTACCCCTACAAATGATTTTATTAATAAATTAATACTTGGGTGTTTGCCAATATTTTATCAGGGTTATTTTTTAACATTGTTCATGTTTAAATTAGTTCTAAAAACACATTTCATTGTTAGTATTCTTATGTTTACATGTTAGTTCTGCATTTTTAAAACATAGGCTTGTTAAGAGTTAGATAATTTAGAATTAATGTAAATCGACCTACATGTATAAACATTTTGATTTTAGTTAAGCATTTTACCGATAGTTAACAATGTTATTACATGCGTTTAATTTTCAAAAATATTCAAATGTTTTTAGATTAAAAAAACAAAAAACCATGGTGATATAATGTACAAAAGTGAAATGTATTTAAATAGTCTTAACAATTAAATTTAATTACAACTCAATTTAGTTACTGATTGTTAGTAGGCAGCATTACACTACCTGAATCACATACTTATTGTAATATTCATGAACTACTAAAGACAATCATCACAAACATTTGTTATTAATTAAATCATAGAAAGCTATTTCTTTTCAGATGTTAGTAGCAAGTATAGCATACAGTTAATGCAATGAAAACAATTTATCATGTTTAATCATTCATTTTTAAAACATATAACTAAAATACTCTTGTATTGTGTAAATTGTTTGTTAGTAATATAATCATTGCAAGCTATTTCTTTTCAGATGTTAGTAGCATGTATAGCTAGCAAGCACTTAGAGCAATTAAAATAATCTACCCATTTAATAATAATGTATATATTCAAATACTCTTGTAATGTGTTAATTTTTTGTAAGTCATCAAATGATAGGAAGCTATTTTTTTTTAGATGTTAGTAGCATGTATAGCTAGCAAGCACTAGGTGCAATTAAAATAATTTAACATGTTTAATAATTCATTGTTAACATATATATATATATATATATTTTTTTTTTAATGTGTCAATTTGTTGTTAGTAATAAAATCATAGAGAGCTATTTCTTTTTAGATTTAAGTAGCAAAACTTAACGGAACTAAAATATGTATATATTTATAAATAAGAAAAAGTTGTTTGTATTAGTCGCTTTAACATCAGTTATTTTGTTAGTTATTATAATCAGTAATTTGTTTGTACATATAATTTACAACATTGTTAATTCCTCGTTTGATTTTGAGGTTAATTAATTATTTTCCCCCAGTTTAGCTTTCTTCATAATTCATTTTATATGTGATTTAGTACTTGATTAAATTTCACATATTTTACATGTTAATATACACATGTACATGTCGTGTAACTCTTATAACGTATCTGGTAACATATATACATTATCTGTGAATAAAATAACATATTCCAGTACATATTTCATGGTGTTATGGCAACAATAATTTACAAGGTGAAAACTTTTATTTGGCAGCAGAAAACTTCCACGCAAGACAGCTTTATTTTCCGCCCGACTCACGCTTCAACCCGTCTGACTCACGCTCGAACCCATCAGCAGCTGCCTCGCTTAAAAAAAAATCGCCTCGTATTTTTTTACCGAAAAAAAGAGACACAAGACACTTCAATAAAAGGACAAAATAAATGGACAAAATTAAACACTCTAAAAGCAAACCACACAGGAACATTTTGCATTCCTCTTTTAATTTTTTTAATTTAATTGTCGTCTTCATTTATTGTGTATAATTTTTACATTTTTCAGTATCATTATCATGACAGTCCTGTTAACTTCTTTTGTCCTAATGATTCTGGATTTTGACTGTGCAGAAGCAGCCCACACCTCCGCACAAGGCAGAAGTAGCACGCACCTCCGCATCAATGCAGAAGCGGCAAGCACCTCAGCATCAATGCAGAAGCAGCATGCACCTTTGCATGATAAGTGCATTCTCGCAATGTCACCATTATAGGAGCTGATACTCCCATGATAAGAGACAGACTATAATGGGATACACTGCAAGACATCATACTGGGGTGACATGCCTTCAACACTTAGTCATCTATTAAAGGGGGTTAATTGCATCATCATTTGTTTTCTTTCATGGGGGGATTTCTTCAACATAGTTAATTGATGGTTTATCTTTTCCTGAGTCCAAAGGAGTTTGACCGTGAAGAAGCAGCACTACTTCCGCACAAGGCAGAAGCGGCACACACCTCTGCATCACTGCAGAAGTGGCCTGCACCTTCGCATGATAAGTGCATTCTCGCAATGTCACCATTATAGGAGCTGACACTCCCATGATAGGAGACAGACTATAATGGGATACACTGCAAGACATCATACTGGGGTGACATGCCTTCAACACTCAGTCATCTATTAAGAGGGGTTAATGCATTATGAATTGTTTCTTTCATGGGGGGGATTTCTTCAACATAGTTAATTGATGGGCTATATTTTCCTGAGTCCGGGGGAGTTTGACTGTGAAGAAGCAGCACGCAGCTTCGCACAAGGCAGAAGCGTCCTGAACCTCCGCATCAATGCAGAAGTGGCATTCACCTCAGCATCAATGCAGAAGCAGCATGCACCTTCGCATGATAAGTGCATTCTTGCAATGTCACCATTATAGGAGCTGACACTCCCATGATAAGAGACAGACTATAATGGGATACACTGCAAGACATCATACTGGGGTGACATACCTTCAACACTTTCCCACCATTGACGTAATTTATGTTCAATACATTCTACAAATCATTTATATTTAAAGCACAACATCCTACATAAGTACACCATCGCAAGCATTTTTTTGTCATCAGATTTTGCTGATTGTCATCCTGGTTAGCTTAGTTCAATTAGCAGGGCTACCATCGTGCAGGTTCCAGGATACCGGCCCCACGCGCTTTCTGAGATCGTAAGAGCCATTGCACCGCCCCTTAAGGGGACGGGTCCGGTCCACTGTCCCAACTTCGGCGCCAGGACAGCCTCCCTACTCTTAGTAACGCGGTCCCTAGTTGAAAGGACTAGGGACTACTTCCGTTGGTCAACCATACTTGTGATAACACCGGCACCATCCTGACAGATGAGGAGCCCAAATGCACCTTTAAGATCAACCACCCAGTGGCCCGAGCCGGAAGTAGGACCCCACATGCCACGTGCACGTGTCCAGGTCCCTTTAATCGAACCGCCGCACTCCTCCGTCAATTCCTTTTGACCGCCGCACTCCTCTGTCAATTCCTTTCGACCGCCGCACTCCTCTGTCAATTCCTTTCGACCGCCGCACTCCTCCGTCAATTCCTTTCGACCGCCGCACTCCTCTGTCAATTCCTTTCGACCGCCGCACTCCTCCGTCAAATTTCAAACGAACCGCCGCACCACCAAGACTCTAAGATCGCTAATTTCATAGCATAAAAACCGCATATATGCTTGCTTGCTTATGGTGTACTTATGGTGCTACAAATAAAACAGCCCACTATAGGACGATTACAAACATTATCAATATCAAAATATTTCACCTACAATGTCTCAATATTGATGACAACTAATTGCTGGATTGTTCTTTCATGACCTATAGATGAACTGCTTTAAAGATGTCTTGACGAGTCTGATGTTTTGATTTGCGTACCATGCAGCCTTCAAGATGTCAGTAGAGGAGATTCCCTCTGCACTTGATTTCAGGGAACTAGGAGCTTCATGTCTGACTCTGAAAGGAAAAAATACAAAATACATTTGTAAGCCAACAGTGTGCAAAAACTCATGCAGGGTTGATTAAAAACCTTTTCTGACAAGTTTGAATCAAGTACATTGTGTTTGGTTTTCTTCTTAACCCGCGGGGTTAATGATTTCCTAATAATTATGAATACATTTATAAGTATCATTTAGGGAAAAAACACAAGATCAAGTAGAGTCCAACTTATATAAATTTAACATTTTAAATCATTAATTTTTAATAACATATATAATCAAATACTTTTGTAATAAGTCCTTTTTTTGTTAGTCTCATTAAATCATAGAGAGCTATTTCTTTTTAGATGTTAGTAGCATGTATAGCTACCAAACACTTAATGCAATTAGAATAATTTAACATGTTTAATAATTAAATTTTGTTAACATATATTATTAAGATACCTCTGCATTGTGTACATTTGTTGTTAGTAATAAAATCTTAGAGAGCTATTTCTTTTTAGATGTTAGTAGCAAAACTTAATGGAACTAAAATATATATATATTTCTAATTAAAAAAAAGTTGGTTGTATTGGTTGCTATATAATAAGTTTTTGTGTTAGTTTTTATAATCAGTAATTTGTATGTACATTAATAAATAGTAAACTTGTAGTTAAAAATCCCTTTGTTTTTCTTTGATATTCCCATTAGTAAATAAAATGCATTTCTCTTGTAAATTGTACATTAGTGTTTTCATTAAGTCAAAAATAAATAAACACTGAAAGCATCGAAAGGTACTCACCAGACATATTATGTCTTCAGCATTTTCACGAAGGATTTTTCCACGTTGATGAAAGACACAAACCTCAAGAAAATCGATTAGAATTTTCACGAAGAGCTAAAAACCTTTTTGTTATGCGCTCGCATTGACGATACTGCTGCCGGAGCATCAAACATGAGTGTTTACACCAATGTCTAAATCTTACACCTACAACGTTTTACGAAAAGGGAGAAAAACAGCCACAACCAAGAATTGCCCAAAAGCGTATTGCTCTAACAAGTGGTTTTATCTACTGGCACAGTACCAAAAGTATGGCTCAGGCTTTTGCAATTTCTTCACAAACTTTAAAACACTTTCGCCCAACGTGCTGCACACAGATCACGTCTTGTACAGTTTTCTGCATTTATTTTTTTACTGAATGAAAGGATGTACAACTTAAAGTTAAGGCATTTCATTTGACTGGATTGAGCTTGAAATAGTATTAAAGGACCAAACCATCACAGCATGAAGGGAGAGGCAAAGAGCCAAGATAAAGAGAATAGTGGGGCAAAGGATTCCCAGTTTCCCCTGGACCAATGCCAGACAGAAGAGCAAATGAGGACTTGATCAAAGTCCCAGTTTGCTTTAAAAGGATTAAGGGACCCAACCATCATAGCATGGATGGGAGAGGTGCAAAGCCAACTTATAGAGGGTAGTGGGACAAAGGATATCTCACTATCACCTGTGCCGGATTGGTCGGACCAATGCCGGCCAGAAGAGCAAATGTGGACTTGAGTAACGCTGCAATTTGCTTTAGAAGGATTAAGGGACCCAACCATCATAGCATGGATGGGAGAGGCGCAAAGCCATCATACAGAGGGTAGGGAGACAAAGAATATCTCACTATCACCTGTGCCGGATTGGTCAGACCAACGCTGGCCTGAAGAGCAAATGTGGACTTGATCAAAGTCCCATGTTCGCTGTAAAAGGATAAAAAAGACCCAACCATCACATGGAAGGGAGAGGCTCAAAGCCAACACATACACAAACGATATCCCACGATCAACCATGCCGGATTGGTCGGACCAATGCCGGCCAGAAGAGCAAATGTGGACTTGATCAAAGCCCAGTTTGCTTTAGAAGGATTAAGGAACCCAACCATCATAGCATGGAGGGGAGAGGCGCAAAGCCAACATACAGAGGGTAGTGGGACAAAGAACATCCTACTATCACCTGTGCCGGATTGGTCGGACCAATGTCAGACAGAAGGGCAAATGTGGACTTGATCAAAGCCCAGTTTGCTTTAAAAGGATTAAGGGACCCAACCATCATAGCATGGATGGGAGAGGCGCAAAGCCAACATATAGAGGGTAGTGGAACAAATGATATCCCACTATCAACTATGCCGGATTGGTCAGACCAATGCCGGACAGAAGAGCAAATGTGGACTTGATCAAAGTCCCAGTTTGCTGTCGAAGGATAAAAAAGACCCAACCATCACATGGAAGGGAGAGGTGCAAAGCCAACATAGGAGGGTAGAGGGACAAAAGATATTCCACTATCAACCATGCCGGGGTGGTCGGAACAATGCCGGACAGAAGAGCAAATGTTGACTTGATCAAAGTCCCAGTTCGCTGTAAAATGATAAAAAAGACCCAACCATCACATGGAAGGGAGAGGTGCAAAGCCAACATATAGAGGTCGGACCAATGCCTGCCAAAAGGGCAAATGTTGACTTGATCAAAGCCCAGTTTGCTATAAAAGGATAAAAAAGACCCAACCATCACATGGAAGGGAGAGGCTCAAAGCCAACATATAGAGAGTAGCGGGACAAACGATATCCCACGATCAACCATGCCGGGGTGGTCGGACCAATGCCGGCCAGAAGAGCAAATGTGGACTTGAGCAAAGCCCAGTTTGCTTTAGAAGGATTAAGGGACCCAACCATAATAGCATGGAAGGGAGAGGCGCAAAGCCAACATATAGAGAGTAGTGGGACAAAGGATATCCCACTATCAACTATGCCGGATTGGTCAGACCAATGCCGGACAGAAGAGCAAATGTGGACTTGATCAAAGTCCCAGTTTGCTGTAGAACGATAAAAAAGACCCAACCATCACATGGAAGGGAGAGGTGCAAAGCCAACATAGGAGGGTAGAGGGACAAAAGATATTCCACTATCAACCATGCCGGGGTGGTCGGAACAATGCCGGACAGAAGAGCAAATGTGGACTTGATCAAAGTCCCAGTTTGCTGTCGAAGGATAAAAAAGACCCAACCATCACATGGAAGGGAGAGGTGCAAAGCCAACATAGGAGGGTAGAGGGACAAAAGATATTCCACTATCAACCATGCCGGGATGGTCGGAACAATGCCGGACAGAAGAGCAAATGTTGACTTGATCAAAGTCCCAGTTCGCTGTAAAATGATAAAAAAGACCCAACCATCACATGGAAGGGAGAGGTGCAAAGCCAACATATAGAGGTCGGACCAATGCCTGCCAAAAGGGCAAATGTTGACTTGATCAAAGCCCAGTTTGCTATAAAAGGATAAAAAAGACCCAACCATCACATGGAAGGGAGAGGCTCAAAGCCAACATATAGAGAGTAGCGGGACAAACGATATCCCACGATCAACCATGCCGGGGTGGTCGGACCAATGCCGGCCAGAAGAGCAAATGTGGACTTGAGCAAAGCCCAGTTTGCTTTAGAAGGATTAAGGGACCCAACCATAATAGCATGGAAGGGAGAGGCGCAAAGCCAACATATAGAGAGTAGTGGGACAAAGGATATCCCACTATCAACTATGCCGGATTGGTCAGACCAATGCCGGACAGAAGAGCAAATGTGGACTTGATCAAAGTCCCAGTTTGCTGTAGAACGATAAAAAAGACCCAACCATCACATGGAAGGGAGAGGTGCAAAGCCAACATAGGAGGGTAGTGGGACAAAAGATATTCCACTATCAACCATGCCGGATTGGTCAGACCAATGCCGGCCAGAAGAGCAAATGTGGACTTGATCAAAGTTCCAGTTTGCTGTAGAAGGATTAAGGGACCCAACCATCATAGCATGGATGAGAGAGGCGCAAAGCCAACATATAGAGGGTAGTGGGACAAAGAATATCCTACTATCACCTGTGCCAGATTGGTCGGACCAATGCAGGACAGAAGAGCAAATGTGGACTTGATCAAAGTCCAAGTTCACTTTAGAAGGATTAAGGGACCCAACCATCATAGCATGGATGAGAGAGGCGCAAAGCCAACATATAGAGGGTAGTGGGACAAAGAATATCCTACTATCACCTGTGCCAGATTGGTCGGACCAATGCAGGACAGAAGAGCAAATGTGGACTTGATCAAAGTCCAAGTTCACTTTAGAAGGATTAAGGGACCCAACCATCATAGCATGGATGGGAGAGGCGCAAAGCCAACATATAGAGGGTAGTGGGACAAAGAATATCCCACTATCAACCATGCCAGATTGGTCGGACCAATGCCGGACAGAAGAGCAAATGTGGACTTGATCAAAGTCCAAGTTTGCGAGAGAAGGATTAAGGGACCCAACCATCACATGGAAGGTAGAGGCACAAAGCCAACATATAGAGAGTAGCGGGACAAAGAATATCCCACTATCAACTATGCCGGATTGGTCGGACCAATGCCTGCCAGAAGAGCAAATGTGGACTTGATCAAAGCCCAAGTTTGCGAGAGAAGGATTAAGGGACCCAACCATCACATGGAAGGGAGAGACGCAAAGCCAACATAAAGAGGGTAGCGGGACAAAAGATATTCCACTATCACCTGTGCCAGATTGGTTGGACCAATGACAGACAGAAGAGCAAATTGGAACACCACAAAAGTTCCAATTTGCTGGAGGAGGATCGCTGGATCAAACCATTGCCCCTCCATGGAGAGGAGGGGGCACATTGCCCATTCAATTAGGAAGTTTTGGGCGAAGGATAACCCACAACTACCAGCACCAGAGGCGATGGTGCAGAATTACCCATAAGAATAACCAATGGATTTACTCACTAGTAAACCATTTTGTGACTATTGGAGCACCATTGCAATCCATGACAGCCATTCGACGGTAGACATTAAATTTTGGAAACATAGCACGGATGGACCACTGGATAAAGAAAAACAATTTCTTTAACCAAGGCAGAAAATGATAAGGACAGTGTAGATACTTTATCTGCTTGTTACCATTGGAAAGATGGAATCGGGATGGCATTAATGACAGATTAACAACTAATGACATACCACCAGAGGGCGTCAATTTTAAGGCATTCATTAAAGAGCAACAAATATTAGATTTCCATTCAGTGTCAGGGGTAAATGATAAGCGTATAGTTTTGTAAGTTTACCTTTTGCCATGTTTGCTGGAGTGTGTAGCTCTTTTATCTTAGGCTCGTCTGGACATTTACTTGTCTACAGGTTGATGTCTTTGGAGATGCTAAGCCTGACTGAAACACAAACAAATTGCAAAGTGTTTAAGAACATCAGTAAAACAATGAAAGAGGTAGCCATGATAGTATGATCGCTAAAGCAAGAAAAGTAAAGGTTACGTGGCACATAAAGACAGGTTACGTAGCACATAAAGACAGGTTACAAAGCACATAAAGACAGGTTACGTAGCACATAAAGACAGGTTACGTAGCACATAAAGACAGGTTACGTAGCACATAAAGACAGGTTACGTAGCACATAAAGACAGGTTACGTAGCACATAAAGACAGGTTACGTAGCACATAAAGACAGGTTACGTAGCACATAAAGACAGGTTACGTAGCACATAAAGACAGGTTACGTAGCACATAAAGACAGGTTACGTAGCACATAAAGACAGGTTACGTAGCACATAAAGACAGGTTACGTAGCACATAAAGACAGGTTACGTAGCACATACAGACAGGTTACGTAGCACATAAAGACAGGTTACGTAGCACATAAAGACAGGTTACGTAGCACATACAGACAGGTTACGTAGCACATACAGACAGGTTACGTAGCACATACAGACAGGTTACGTAGCACATACAGACAGGTTACGTAGCACATACAGACAGGTTACGTAGCACATAAAGACAGGTTACGTAGCACATACAGACTAATTACATAACAAACTGCATTAGCTTCGTAGCCATAAATATGATGAAGTAGTTGTTGCTACAAAAGCTCATGAAGTAGTTTTCATGCAGTTAGAGTTAATCTTAAAGTGCTTCCACTACCTTCCTTAGTTCATCATTGAAATAGCCGGCTTTTAAATAGTTTGCTTTTCTTTGAATTTATCTTTTGGTGAAACTTAAATGAAGATAACTCAATCATTTTAAAGCAGCAAGAAAATGATTGGAGGAACTCATGCACCTCATGAATGTTTTGATTGTTGCAATTAAAATAATGAAACTAATGAAATAATGAAAATAATTTAAAGGGAAGGTACACGCTTGGTAATTGTCAAAGACCAGTCTTCTCCCTTGGTGTATCCCAATATAAGCATAAAATTAGAAGCCTGTGAAAGTTTTAGCTAAATTGGTCATTGAAGTTGTGAGAAAATGATGAGAGAAAAACACCCTTGTTGGACAATTAGATAGGAATAAACGACTTCTGGCTAGAAGTCTTTTATTATTTTAGTGAGAAATTACCTCTTTCTCAAAATCTATGCTACTACAGAGCCAGCCAATTCTCACAATGTTTTATACTATCAACAGCTCTCCCATGCTCGTTACCAAGTCAGTTTTAAGTTAATATTTGTTTTGAGTAACTACCAAACGTATACCTTTCCTTTAAAAAATTAAACTAATCTAGCAAATGTCAAAAGCAAGAAATTGTATTGATACCAGTGTTTAACATACAAGAACCTAAAGGACTTTACCAAACTGTTTAAAACACACACCACCAAGCCCATCAACTCTAAAGAAATTGAAAATAACCTATGGGTAAATCACAGAAATAACAAACATTCTGCACAACTATAACAGAGTTTCATTTGGGACCTGTTTAAATGTTGAAAGTATTCTTTTGGGAAATTCACCTTTTACTGGAGAATGCAGCTCATTATTTGGGACTGGTCTTGCAGATTAAATTGTCGACAGGTAGATGTTAACACACACTCACTCACTCAGTCAGTCGACCCCTTGATGTCCGACACGCTACAGACTCTCGTGGAGGGATGTTGCCAAAGAGCTCAAGAGAAGTTACGCCTGACCACAACACAAACAAATCACAAAGTTTGCAACATTTGAACATTATCCATTATTTAAACAGTTAAAACTTGCTTCCATCTTTGTAATGTGTTTTAGTATTGTATCGAGAACATTGAGAGCAACAACAAAATGGTTTATCAATGAGCTTAGAATTTGTCTTGATATTAGGGTTCAACATGCAGCCTAAAAAAATACCATCCCAAAATCTTTCAAACCCCACAGGAAAAAAAGGAAGAAAAATAGATCAGATTAAATGTTTTGACTGAACATTCTTTAAACAACCATTGAAAAGAAAACTTGAAATAGCATTAAAATGTTTGGAGGATTAACCACATTTATAATATAATAATCTTTCAACAGTATTGGTACTTTTGTTTTGTTTGGGAGGGGGGAGGGGGTTGTCAAGTGATTGAAACAGTTCTGTTTAAGATTGGTGCTCGGTATGAGCTATATTTACTCAGAATGAAACGTATCTAGAATATTTTTTGAAAACCCCAACGAAGAAAACTAAGCCCAGTCGATAATGTCAAATCGCAAATGACTGCCAAACATACAGGCATCTTTGAGTTGGTTGTAATACTTTACCAAGACTTTGCCTCATTCCAGTTCTTGAAGATTGTCCACTTTTATCACCTGCAAAGAATTATATAACAATGCCATAATAAAGACTTAAACAAAAAGCAGACCATTACATGTAAAAAGACTTTCAAAGTATTTCGGCCAATAAGTCTAGTGGGGCATTGGTCTTGTTTTTGTGTCCAAGTTATCGACATTTGGGTTGAAGACCTTGCTTAATTTTTGTCTCCCCAAATTGCCTCCAGTTAGCTCTACATTTTCAAAAGCCTGCATAAATTTTGACAAAAAATAGGTACGTTAAAGGTTTTGTTACTCAGTAGGGCTACCCAAGAAGCAGGTTTGACTAGCTCTCAGCACCCTTGGATAAAAACACAATGATAAAAAACAAACACCTGTTGAGTATTGATACCATGAGCAACAATCCCATTATTCAATCACTTACTTAATTCAGTAAACTGCCTTACCTGTCAAGACTGCTCCTCCAAATGATGTCTCAGCCAAACCAAAGTTTCAAGTGGAAGTCAGTCATCATGAATGTCTGGAGAAGTCGAGATCCCTGTCCGATGCATCCAGTGATCATTTCCGTTCTAGTACGAAGACATCTCAGCTGTATGGATGGTTCGTCTACTTCACCTTGCCAGCTACAAGACGTGGTGGATATTCTGGATGGGCAGCCATTTGAAAGAGAAACATTAAGATAGAGCAAGAGTTGATAAAGGTACACTGAACTGTTTGATTGATGCCACACTTGCATCTGTCTAAAGACATGTCAATCTTCTGCAGAAGGAAAGATTTCTCCAGACCAAAGAACAATCCTGTAATTTGAATTTCAGTGGATGGTACTCTTTCAGTTATTGAAAGAATGCAATAACTTCAACCTTTATAACACTTCTCTATCATAGGATGGTAGGATAAGGGTAGGGGTGCATCTTTTGCTGAGACGACAGCTCCAGCATTGCATTCACCACACCATGACAACATTGAGGCATGACAGCCTGTAAGGTAACTAACAAAACAATGTCGCTTAAAAATTACTGAAAATAAATCAGTTTGTAACCTCATAACACTTGGTATAATATTACAAAATAATAGCACTGGGCAAGTTTGTTGGTCTATTGGTTAAACAAATCTGGAGCCAACTTATGATGGGTTTCCTTCAAGCATATTATCATCATAAATCCTCTTGCATGAAAAGCCAAATTTCTATGCAAGCTGAATATAAGTGACGAATGCTTAGAAACATGATGCATTCAATATGCACAGGCTGAAATAAATTCCTTGTGTGAAACACGCAATACTATGTACATCAAGTGCAGACTTTTCTGGGTTTTTTCTTAAATCGCTGGTTTTTCACTTCAGCAGGGCCATGAAACTTAGCCCGGCCATGAAACTTAGCCCTTGGCTTGAATGTAGAAGCTCAGTAAACAGTGCATATCACACAACAGTGTTGGGTAACAATTTAGCATACACTGTACAATAAATCAACAAATTGTATTACCAAGTCACTGGTTACCGAAAGCCTAGATGCGTGTACCATGTTTACAATATGTGGAGTCTACATTGTAACTCTGGACATCATGAAAAAACAGCCTCAATCTTCCTCAAACCAACTAATATCAGTTTAGGCAGGATGCCTACAGAGCCTTAATCCTAAAAAAGAAAATACCGGATCTGAGTTGTGAAGGATCTGCCCAATTCATGTAATTGCTCCAATACCATCCAAATTGTCTAATTGAGTTTACAGGCCTATACCTTTTTGAGTCACATCCAGGCCTAGAATTTCATCTTTTAGAGGGCAAGGCCATTTTCATTTTGAAAAGGGCACTTCCATTTGAAAATCTTAAAGTCTATTGGAGTTTTTGAAAGGGCACCAAGGTCAAGACCAGGGCAACGGCCTCCGTGGCTTCCGTGAGATTCCAGGCCTGCACACCTCCTTGCAAATGCAATATCTTACACGTATGTAAATCTCAATTCTTTTTACAATAATTATCTGTCTTAGTATTATTGTTCAAATAAAAACTCAATCAATGATGATACTGTAAGTAATATCTGTCATTTAAAGGATAGGCCTACTTTGATTTCAGTTTAAATCAACCACAATTTGACAACAACACACTCTCGCACTAAATAAGAGATGTTAAATTTGTATCGGGGATATAGAATATTAATTTTTGATTTTTACCCATACACCGATGTGTTAGCACTGTATACTCAGTACTTTCCCCGAGTCCTGTGAAAAAAATATCACAGGCATATTTACTCGGGTGGGATTCGAACCCACGACCCTTGCAACTCTATAGCAGTGTCTTACCAACTAGACTACCGAGGTTGCCCGGTAGCTAGAGGCATTTCGAATCCTATGTTTTGGCAGCGGGTACCGCAATGATATAATAGATGTTAAATTTGCATTAGGGATATTAATTTTTGATTGTTATCGTTGCTGTATTTATAATTAATGAAGGTGCAAAGGCCAGTAAGTGAACAAGCAAATTAAAAATTGAAAAACAAATTGGCAATGTTTGACCTTAACGGTGATCCGCTGGCAAAATGCCAGTAAAAATCGCGGCGGACCAGCTGAAACACCTTGCCAACTGGTCCGGCTGACCAGTCAAAAATATCGGCAGCGGTACTACAGAACTATGACTATTTTAAAACTATTTTCAGGCTAGAATAAAACGTAAAAAAATTCACTCAAGGACTGGATAAAACGTTAAAAAAATCACTCAAAGTGCCGCTGAACGCTTGCAAACTTCCGACGATCACGCCTACACAGCGCAAAACCCCCTCATGCAACGCACAGGCTTGTAGTCTTTGTATTAGTTCCATGTGGCAAAAACTGTAAGAAACATTGAACGCTAGAGCGCGTTTCAGAATATTTGATAGCGTGAGAATAGATGCCCTCTATTGGTGAAAGTACGCGATAGCTCACAAAACTAGCTTCAATCGCCTTGACAAAAGACCACAAAGCAAAACACGCACATTCTGTCAGCAGCATGGTCGTCAACAGAGCAGATATCCGTGTGGGAATAAGACTACATGTAAGAGTCTAGCGTGTTTACAAAAAACTGAAGACGGTGAGGCTTCATTTAATCAAAATTTCTAAGTTAGGATACTCTAGATGAGGAAAAGGAATATTTGATTGTGTATGTAAGGTTCTTCTGTCCTGATCTTTTAAAACTTTGCTGTTATTTGGTTGGGGCTTGTTTTTTTTGCAGGGCGATTGGTGAGCGATCGAGTTTATTGCTCAATGGACCCCATGGTATTATTGGTCACATAATGCGGGTTGGTTTCAAGAAAGATCATATATGTTAAACACAAGCGTGGTTGTTTTTGCTGCTTTTAAAAACATTTCTTTTAATGAAAATTTTGTTCACAAAACAGACGCCGGCACCGACCATTCCATAACACATAATTGACAAAAAATAACCGTAAAACTCATAGGCTTCTTCATGGATGTTGCAACTATTTTGATGTCTATTTTTTGTTGGGGGGTTTTCTGGACGAAAGTTGGAAGATTTGAACTTGGGTTATAAAAAGGGCACAACGGCCAACGGCAGTTTTGGCCGTGAAAATACAATTTTTTTGAGGGGCAGCACGGCCAGTTGGAAGGGCATCATCAATTCCAGGCCTGCCTACTACTACAGTGTTCTTTAATTAGGCAGAACTGCACCTTTGTCTTTTTATTTTTTCAATCTCAAGATGTTTTCAATAGTTAAGTGATTTACTCCTTCCTCAATCTAACAACATCCAACACCACATGGTAATCCAACACCCAAACTGTTGGTCTCTGTTATAAAATCCCAAGAAAGTATATTTTTAGTTAACTAGGCAGTCGATTAGTCTAACACTCACTCAACACCAAAACTGTTGACTCTGTTATAAAATCCCATGAAAGCATAATCAGTTTACTAGGTCAGTCCTCTGTCTAACCACAGAGAAAGGATGGTGTAACTCTGACTCAACACCCAAACAGTTGGACTCTGATTATGATGGTATGCCCAATCCAATAAAAGTGGGATTAGTTAAGTTTACTATAAGGTAAGCTTGGGCGATACCACGATATTATCGAATATCGCGATACTAATTTGGAAACAATTTCGATATCGGATCGATTAGGTTTTAATCGAAATATCGATATATCGATATATCGCGATATATCGCGATATCGACTAAGTATCGCAATATCGCGATGTATTTCCTAGCTGAGACATCTTGCACCCCATAGGTTTGGAGTAAAACCAGAAGAATAGTTCATTAGAACATCTCTCTTATGCTATGACTATCTCTTCTACAAATTTCATTGGGAGTTTGAAGACTGATGATGTCAAATTTAATTAATCGCGATTATATCAAATATCGCGATATATTGTCGGCGATATATCGTGAATAAAATAAATCGATATCGCCCAACTTACTATAAGGAGCCCAGTTCAACAGAATCAATCAATACATGCTGTTGGATGTTGTGGATAAATAAGGGAATCAATGTGTGGTGAAGAGGTTTTCAACTAGTGGTTTAATCCAAACGAGGCCTGGTTCTTGATAATTTTACCGAGACGAAGTCGAGGTAAATTATCAAGAACCAGGCCTTGGCGGGTTTAAACCACTAGTTGAAAACCGCTTCAACACACTTTGATTCCCATTCATAAACACCTTTTCGGTCAAAAAACATCAACAGTTTTGGTCAAAAAGTAAAATAAACGCAAAAATTATAATTGTTCAATTATTCCTTTCAACACAACACCCCTCCAGCTATGAAATGGTAAGGCCCTCAGCCGCCCTCGGGTAAACAACTCCTTATAAGGGAATGCTGTTGGTGTCGCGCGTATCACGTGATGTGGCACAACTGTCCCGGCCGTTGCTCTCGACCAATAGGAATGAAGAAACTGTCTTATAAGCACAGGTGCAAGCTCCCATGTTTCAACACTTTTTATTGGTCATAAACTAAGGTTTATACACACCCACGCGACGCGCTCTCCACCAATAGAAATAGCGCAACTGTATGAGGTATTTATGAATGATGGTTAAGGTTCAGAAAAAGGGACACTAGAATACCAATGTGACTTGTCACTCTACTGAAGATGTTTGGTGTTAGTTTGTCTTCAGCCCGTTTACACAAGATCTCACACTGATTTGCTACAAAATTGCATCATCGATGTTTCAAAATTGAAAATTTGCGTCAAGTGAATTGTGTTCGTGTGAATATATTGCAATGGATGCAAGTTCAATCGAGATCAAGACCTCCTACAAATGTTGCACTTTTGATTTAATTAGTTGGTGGCTCCAAGTTGCCTTCAAAAAATGCATTGGTTAACTATGCATTTTAAGCTTCTGCCATTATGGGCCTTTGTAAGCAACAATTGACGGTTAACTAAAGAAAGTTTTTTGGACTCACCTGAGCAATTTGAGGTTGTAGACTTCAACACGCTGTTCCTTGGCTATGTGCTTGCCACTTCACACTGAAGGGAGGGGACACATACATGTAGTTGTACTCTCAGTGGAGCAAACACTTGAAACTAGTTGACTCTGTACAATAAATAATACCAAAACAGTTAAAACACAAAGGCCCTAAATAATTTTAGTAAAACTGTCACAGGATTTCAATTGTGGGATGCTTATATGGTCGATAGAGACAGTTTTTCAAATTTGTTCTTTGTTTCAGAAAAAAAAGACAAGGTTGTTATGGTTTGAAGAATAAGAATTGCTACTACTCAAACTTTTTAGCTTATCATATGCAGAGTACAAAAACAAAGACAACACATCAAAAGTTGAGATACAGTATAGACACTGGAAGACCAAAAACCAATGTCTTGGGGTGCTTTCCGGAGAGATCTTCCGCGGTTTCTGTATTCAGTTCCATTGAACATAGAAATTCATATCTTTAGCCCGGGTTTGACTACTCCGTTGCACACAACGCGACACAGTTCAGGGTATAAAGTTCATATCTTTTGCCCGGGTTTGACTACTCCGTTGCACACAACGCGACACAGTTCAGGGTATAAAGTTCCCGTACCATTGCAAAAGAAAATTTACAGCCTAGATTTTTCATATTTTTACCTTATTGAGGAAGCTTAACTTTTAATGATTCCTTATAGCAGAAACTATCGGAAGGGTGAGTTGAACATTGCATAGATTTTGATCCTTTGATGACAATATTTTGTGAAACTCAAACTGAACTTGACGTCTGTTCTATGGACACGTCCTTATTAAAACTTGCTTTGTAAACACTTTCTTGCATTGATCACTACCGCCCATAGTGGCGGGTGGAGATGTGTCAGCCCTTTTTTGATTTTGTGCAAGCTGCAAATTGTTTACAGCGCAAACTTTGTTTACTTCTTGCTTGTTTTGTTTGCATGATTCAAAGATTGCGCCCAATATAATGCCAATTGCAGCGCCAGACTGTACTCCAAGCCATGTGCCCATGAGCTCACACTATCATGATGATCACATCACCAGTGCAGAACCTCAACTTATTTTCAGAAATAATTTCATCAATGGACATATTTGTCACTTGTAATATAGGTTTTCCCGGCCAATTTCAGCAAAAATCCATTCATTTTAACTCCTGGCTCAATCAATTTCGTTTTGAAACTGAATGCACTTTGAATCAGGATTCAAGAGTCAAAAGGAGTTATTCAATTTCAACAGTTAAGCATTCACTGGTCAACTTACATCATTCAATTTCATCAGGCCGCAAGACTCATTCAATTTCGTTAAAGCCAGCAGCTAGAGCTGGTCAACCATTCATTTTCATTAATGGGCAAACATTTTCCAAATGTTTGCATTCAAAATAAAATTCTTCGTTGGGCCTATGTGCTTATACTCATTCGTTTGGACAAATAACTCATGAAAAATGCGTCAGATGGTATAACCCTAGCCAGACCTACATGCCAAGATGTCTTGCACGTCAGATCATTGAAGGTTTAAGAAGAAGAAGATGGAGACAAACATAACCCAGAAAAATAACACAAATAGAACAAATGTATAACAAACAAAGAAAGAACCTGTGAAAAAAAACCAGGTTAACATTGAGTCTAACTTATTTGTAGATTTGAGAACGAACCCTTATAATTGTCAGCTTTGTGTTTCCGTAAACAAAACTTGTTAACAAAGAAAAGAACCCGAGTATAAAAAAAACAGGGTAACATTGAGTTTAACTTATTTGTAGATTTGAGAACAAACCCTTAAGCTTTGTGTTTCCCTAAAAAAGACTCGTTAATCTCTAGCTTGTTTGACAAGTTCTGGACATAGCAAAAACAAAGACAACAAGGCTAAAGCAAAAAAAAGGAAACAAGTTTTCATTTCAATGTTATCGGATACAGGCTTTAACTTAACGGGGGAACAAGGCAAGCAAAGGGAACAATTATAACAATTAAGAAAACAAAATGATGTAAACAATGTAAAGTACATGGAAACACCTAGGAAAACATCTGTGTTAGTGAGCTCTAATTTCCAGTTTACTCATGTCATAAAGCCATTATAAGTCATCTTTAATTTGAACGCAAAGAAGTTAAAATTCGTTGCACATAAATGAAAAAGAAAACTCAAACTAGCAGCAAAATCATTTTCGCTTCGGTGGGTCTTAATTTGAATACATCAATTGCAAATAGGTAGTAGAAGTTCAACTTAAGAATGGTCAAAGTGTAGTCTTGAATACCTATAAATGAAATAGAATGACTGAAGTTAATCTGAACGAGAAAAATGCAATCATGTGTGCACGAAAACGAAATTGAATGCTTTAACTCTTTTTTGGCCCAAAGTCCGGTGGATGGGGAGGGGTAAGCCTAGTTTGAGAGGATTAGGGGAAACTGCGTGAATTTGAATGCATGTTAATGAAATTGAATGATGTTTTGATGAAATTGGCCGGGAAAACCTATAATAATAACAAACCATTCTTATATAGCGCATATCACCGTGAGGTCCCTATGTGCCAAAGGAAATCAACAATTTCAAAAGAAAACAGATTAATAATGGTTTTTAAACGGTTTTGAATTGTTTTATCGTCTCAGCCTGTTTGACAACCTAAGGAAGACTGTTCAATAGGGGGCTCTAACTGAACACTACAGCTGCATACTGGAAAGAGCGGGAACCGTCAAAACTCATCAAAGGTGTGGTAAAGGACTCTTAGAAGAATATATGAACGGAATTTCAACTTCTCAAATCAAGTAAAAAAAAATTAAAATTGTGGTCAAATTTGTGTTCACATAGTAAAGAAGCTTTATACCATGAAACCCAGCAAGTCAGTGCAGTGGAACTGACTCTGAGTCTGACATCCTACCGTCCTACTCCTAGAACTATGCAGTTTCGTTTCGCTATTGTCTCCCGTAACCTCATAGACGTACATCTCTCACGACAATACTGCCACTTGTAATAATAGACGTACATCTCTCACGACAATTACAAGTCTGCTTTTGGAAAAGTTTCCGTATGGCGCCACCACTTTTTCATTCGAAATAAAATAATATAGTATCTAATTTACCTGATTGATGTATCCCTTTTTGTAAAAATGAGTGAAAAAGTGGTGGCGCCATACGGAAAGTTATCCCTGCTTTTTTCTGGTTCTTTTATAAATTAAAACTTTATAAAAGAACAAGGAAATAAGCAGACTCGTTAATTATGTCTTGAGAGATGTACGTCTATATGAGGTTACGGGAGTTGATAGGGAAATGAAACCGCATAGTTCTAGGAGTACTACGGTCCTACCAGGGCTAAAGTCCACTTCACCATTTTATAAATAAAAAATAAACTAGAAGTAGAACTTATTAGTAGGGATGGCAACCAGAATTTCAATGTTTGTTCTATAGCTTTGAAATGTGGCTAGTATGAAAGAATTCAGTAAATGGAGTTATTTGGTGGTTGTTTGAAGAAAATCGGTCAAGGGGTTCCAGAGTTGTGGTTATTTAGTGTCAAGTTCAGAGTCGTGGTCGTTGCCTAGCAACTAAAGTAAACAACAAACAAACAAATAACAATTTTAATAAAATCCTAATTAACAAATTAGACTTTTTAGTTACACAAAACTGAAATATTCTGGTTCCAGGCAAAAAGTGTTATGAGAACTGAAGAAAAAAACCAATTTGATTGCGTGGATTTTGAATTAACAGACCTCAAAAATGGACTCAAAGTCCCCAGGGATTACTCAAAGTGCATATCTTGATCTTTCGTATAAACAAATAAACAATGAATAAACAACAGTTCTCAGAAGAGCATATCTCAAAAAGTAATTGACTGGCCACCTTCATTTTTGGACTAGGGGTAGAAAAGTGGGATGCATTTGAGGTTACTTAATGACAACTAAAAATTCCCATGAACTTAATTATTGTTATTTTTGAAAATATGCAAATTAGGCCTAATTACCCGTGTAATCTGACTCCCCGCTGAGATAAACAAACAGCGAATATACCTTGCATTTTCAAAAGTGCATATCTCTAAAAGGAAATCTCTAACCAGCTTCATATTTGGACAAGGGATAGAAAAGGGAGATGCCATTAAGGTTTTTAAACAACAATAACAAAATTCCCTTATCTAAATAATTTTTTTTCTTGTTCAAAATATGCAAATCATGCTAATTATCTGTATTTTGACACCTGCCAGATATAATGAATTAACTCGTGGTTCAAATCACTCACACCAATGCTCACCTCATCACAAAAGTACTGCAAACTAGCCATTAGTAATTATCACAAAGGTAACACAACAGAACTTCTCAATAGGAATGCTCAAAAATGATAACACCTGTTAGTATGTGCCGAGTAATATTAAAATGAACAATAACAATAAAAGTTATCAAAAAGTCAATATTTAATTGTCAAAACTGCCAAATAAAAAAAGCTAAGTAACACACCTAGACTAGAGTAAATGTTAAGTTGAACAATACTTAAATACTTAACTGAGTAGGACTAAATGTTAAATTAACTTCTCAAAAGTCAAATATTTAATTGTGAAAAATGTCAAGAAGAGGTAAATAACACAACAAAGTTAATGTTAAATTCAACTTCTCAAAAGGTCAATATTTAAAATAATGTGAAAATTTCAAAAACACAGCTATATCAACATCATACATGAACACAACAGAGTAAATGTTAAAATGAACAACTTCTCAAAATGTAAAAAATGTCAAACAACAAAGATAAATAACAGAGTAAATGTTTAATTGAAAGATAACAATAAAACTTAATAATATTTAGTCAAAAATCAAGTAACAAAGCTAAGTTGCAGAATAAAATGTGTGAAATTGGAGATTAGAAAGTTTGCAATTTAAACTGCTGAATATGGATCACCGAAATCCGAAGAAAAAAAAACAATTTTGACGGACGAAAAACAAGTTCAATTTCTTTTTTACGAAAATAATGTGAATATTCTTTGTCAACAAACAAAAGTTCTCTCTAAAAAGTTCAAATTTCCCGCAAATATTCTGCACTTTGATCAATAAACACTTGCAATTCTCAATACACGTCCGCTCTTCACGAATGAATAATGGAGTGTAAACAAATATAAGACCCACGCGGCGCAGTAACTGCCATTTTGCAGCTTCATTGCGCAAGTCTGGTTTCGGCGCGATGACGTCACCATGTACACTGCGCTGTAGTGGGATTTATGAATGACTCTTTACGAGAGGTCAAAACTAGACATCTAGCTCTGTACACAACCTTGCAACCGAATAGCTACAGATTCTTGAGCGACCCCTCATGGAAAAGGCGCTGTAGCTGAAAACCGCCTCGTTCCTCAACTTAGCTACGGCCACCATTTTGTAGAATAGAACACGGTCTTTCATTTGGTATGCGTCGCGATGGTGAGCTAAGTCGCGATCGTTAAAATCCCCTTCAACAAACATTTTAACATTGTTTCAATAGTTTAAGATTAATTATGGCAAAGTGGACTTAGCCATAATTAAAAAGCCTAACATCTAAGCTTCATTTTAAGGGGTATTTCGATATTTTTGGACGTATTTACGGCCGTACGACAGCCCAAAGAAAAACTTCATCACGCATGGCAATTCAGGGACAAGAAATGAACTGCGCGCTGACGGGGTGCGAATTAACGAAAAGTACGGATTTTTTCTTCTCTTTTCTCGGAAAGTAAATTTCTAATTATTCTAACATTTTGTCAAGTACTAGAAAACGAATTTCTCAAAAGTTTTACATTATTAACATACTTTTATTCTACACCATTTCGTAAAAAAAAATTTTTGGAACTGAAATATGACACCGTCGCAAATTAAAACTTCGTCAAATTGTTCGCCAGTCACGTGACCGGGTAAATAAGATACTATAATTAATTATTTCATATCGAATGAAATGCATGGTCGTCGGATATACAGCATTGTTGTCATTATGGGCGTGTTTGTATTGTAACACATGTGAAACGTACGGCGGGTAAAATTCGCCATTTTAAAAAGAATTTCCGTTTCTGACCGAAAAATAAACTCGTAATTTGTGGAGGTCTTTTAAGCTTGGCAAGAGTATTAGTTCAAGCTTTCAAACGAGAAATACATGAAGATGTGTTGTGTTCGTTTAAATGAAGGAAAAGATTTGGTAAATGGAGAAATAATGGCAATTTACCTTGTCCATTTTTCTTTGCTGGTCGCCTCGTTGGAAATCACGCACGTAAAGGCAGTAGTGTGCGCGCGCAGGTTTAAAGGGCTCCTCTGGCTATCTCAATGCCGCCGTACGGTGGCGCTCTGTCAAAAGATGAAAAAAAGCATATTAAAACAATGTGAAGATTAATTTGACAAGTTGTAATGGTTTTTGTTGTGATAGTTTGCTATGAAAATCAGATTCTTCCGAAATACACGTTGTTTATAGGGATTGCATAACTGCGTATTCAGAGGGAAACCAGCTAGATGTTTCTGAAAATAATACACATTATAAGGAGTGCCTAGAATAATCAGTAGGAATGGTTTCCATTCATTTCAATTCAATTCAATTATTTATTTCATCGCAGTTTACAAGTAAAAAGTGAAAATAATTGTTTTCCCTGTGTGCACTTAAAACATTTACATTCTGCTAAACAAATACATTACAAATTAAACGTGTCGTCACTGCTCTGTAGAATCTTCAGTTTTAGTTCTTTACCCAAAGCTTGTTTTCCAAAGGTTTATTTTCGTATTATTTGTTAAAAAACCTCCAACAACGTTCTTCAAAAGCTTAAAGGGGGCTTTTTTTATCGTCAACTTGAACGACTGAAGACGTCTTGAAGTCATGCGCGCTGAAGCGCTTTGACGATGGGCGCGCGAGGACATTATAGAATAATAAGATAATCTTAACCCTTATTGAATAATACAAATAATATATCTGATTATCGGGTCTGAACCACAGACTGAACATCATGTCAAGAACCGAAATACTTTGTACTTGGCAGCAGATAATGATAGAGTACAGTGGAGGAAACTCACAGAGAGTGCAAAATGATGATGCGCTTAGCAGATGATGAATAATATCATTGGGTCGCGTCGGGGGAGAGATGGGGAGTGGTGTGGGTAGGACGCGCGCGCTTCTCTGCTGAGTAGAGAGCGTGCGTGCAAACTACTGACAATATCCTTGTGACGTATGTGTACTTCTTGCCAACCTTTTGTTTGCAAGAAGAGGTTGTAGTTGTTCGGTTTAAATTACGGCGCCTAGACACGAGTGTTTGTTTGGATACATCTTCATTAGTGGCTGAACAACACAACGTCCGTTTTCTTTTCCGAGAAACTGTTAGAAGTGAGCAAAATGACGGTTACACAGAAGTAAGTACCAGTAAGCCTATACCATTCTTTAGTTCAATATCACCAGCATTTTATAGATCGTTTGTGCAAAAAAAAAAATCAGAAAATTAAACTGATCTTTATTCAGTTCATCCGCTTTGCTGTGTTCTTTTGCTTTATAAACACCACAACACACAAAGCGCAAAACCTAAGTAATATTATAATAAAAAAAAATATTCTTCTAATAACTAATTTTAATAAGTTCTTCTCTCTTGTTTCCTTTAACAGCCGGCAACTTCGGACTCTAAACAAAGATATCATCAACATCCGTACTCGACAAATTCAGGCGCAACTGAAACAATCTGAATATCAACAGGTTAGCACATTACGCTTAAAAAAAAGTAATTGTTAATAGTATTGCAACTTAAACAACATTATAAACTACAGTTTTCCTCTCGTTTTCGTGCCCCACTAGCTGAGGTCTACTCTCTTAATGTAAAAGAGTGAAAAAGCACTCCTCAAGAGCCATATGAAGGACAACTCTTTATCGAGTGGTCTTCCACTCTTTTAGATTGAAGTCTGCATCTTTTTGAGTGATTTTTCACTCTGTCCTGGAGTGAAACCCCTCTAAAAGAGTGAAATAACCACCACTCTTTTTGAAGAGCCATATAAGGGACGACTCGAAATGTAAAGAGTGGTGTTTTCATCTTTTTTACATTTAAATAGTACTGTGCTTAAACCAGTTCAGAGTTTTTTTTTTTTTATGAGGAATTGTCATCAACGGTTTTCGACTCTAATAACCAGTCGTGGAAAATATATTATTCACGACATCTATGGATGTTTTTTTTTCGTTTTTCGTGGTTTTACAACTTTATGACGGAGGCCTGTTTTTGTCTTTCGTACCATTGGTTTTAAAGCTTTATGAAGGCTTGTTTTTGTCTTTCGTACCATTGGCTTTAAAACTTAATGAATGCTTGTTTAAGGCAGCGGACACTATTGGTACTTACTCAAAATAATTGTTAGCATAAAAACTTACTTGGTATAAACAAGCAGTGGAGAGCTGTTGATAGTATAAAACATTGTGGGAAACGGCACCCTCTGAAGCAATAGTTTCAAGAAAGAAGTAATCCACGTATGGTACTGAAAGCACACAACTTCGTGTGACAAGGGTGTTTTTTCTTCCATTATTTTCTCGCAACTTCGACGACCAATTGAGTTTAAATTTTCACAGGTTTGTTATTTTATGCAAACCGTACATTGGGATACACAAAGTGAGAAAACTGGTCTTCGACAATTACCAATTAGTGTCCCGGGTTTTAAAACTGTATGCATGCTTGTTTCTGTATTTCGTAGGCGTATGTAGCATGGCCATGGCAACCACGTAGAGAAAGTATGAGACCAACCGTCAAGAAGACAGCCCTGACCAGCAGACCCAAACTCAAGACGACAAATCAATGCACCTTTGTTTCTCACAAGGTTAGAGCTTATTTCGAAACACAATTGTATATAATGCGTCATCGAACCTATAAGCACCCCAAAAGTTACAAGAATTTTCAAATTAGAAAACCTATTCATGTTTTATTACTAGACAACACAGCGTCCAAAAGCATCATGCAACAAAAAGGGTTACAGAGCTCCATCAACCAAAATGCAAGCGGAAACTACATATGACAAAGACTTCAAGGAGAAAACTGCCAGCCGACCGGCACCATTTAAGCCTAAGGAAATGGAGGTATCTTCCCCAGGACCATTTGTTAGTAAGACGGTGTATGAGAAGACGTACACTACTTGGACTCCAGAGGAACTTGACAATTCTAAAGTCAAAGTCAAAGTTCCTGAAGATAACTTAAAGACAAGTAATCCCGCGAAGAGGTTTCAGGCCACAACAACTGTTAAGGTAATTGGAACGTTGTCTTCCGTCAATTATTATTATTTTTAAAAAATGTTGTACACTTTTTTTTAATTGAGACTTCTCCGTGTTCTTGTTTTAACTGTACATTATTGTTTTAAATTATTTCTTAGCAGTTTAATAAAGGCATGCGAAATAGTTTCTCAATGTCACAAAAAGTTTGCAAACATTGTTTATTTCCAGGACGACTACAAACATCATGGCAACGCATTACCGGCCAAGTCCACAAAGCCTGCCGAGAGGCCTTTAATTTCGACCGTACCTTTCGCTGACGAAACGACCCAACGGGCTGATTTTACTCCCAAATCACCCCTAGTGGTGGAGGCCTTCAAGCCCAAGGAAGACTACAAATTCAACAACACCCCTTTTGATGACCTCACAATATTTCGCCGTGATTTTCCAGCCCATATGGGGGTGAAAAAAGAGCAAAGTTACAAGCCAAAGAATGTTTATTCACCGAGTGGTAAGCATGCTAGCGGTTGCATGTAGAAAATACCTAAATTAAAAAGTATGTTGTCTCATCAGTTATGTTCTGTTCTGACCCAAAACTGGGTTTTCCAGTCAGTCCTTCAACACAACCTCACTTGATTCATTTTACTCACCAGCCTCTGAATTCGATGATCGAACTACCCAACGAATGGCGTACCAGGCATGGCCCCTCCCCAAACGGGAACACCTGCCGTGGGCAGACCGACCAGAATACAAGCCGAACAGGGCCAAACTTCAACTTGTCACTTCATATCAGGTGAGTTAAGTACAAGCCAAACTTCACAACTACCACTTAATATCGGGTGGGTTTAGTACAAGCCAAACTTCAATAGTCATTTCATATCAGGTGAGTTTAGTGCAAGCCAAATGTCGTCACTTCATAAGGTGAGTTTAGTACAAGCCAAACTTCGTCACTTCATATAAGGTGAGTTTAGTGCAAGCCAAACTTCGACAATTCATATTAGGTGAGATATTAAGTACAAGCCAAACTTCGTCACTTCATTTTGGGGTGAGTTTATTGCAAGCCAAACTTCGTCACTTCATATCAGGTGAGATAAGTACAAGCCAAACTTCGTCACTTCATTTTGGGGGGAGTTTAGTACAAGCCAAACTTCGTCACTTCATTTTGGAGTGAGTTTATTGCAAGCCAAACTTCGTCACTTCATATCAGGTGAGATAAGTACAAGCCAAACTTCGTCACTTCATTTTGGGGTGAGTTTAGTACAAGCCAAACTTCGTCACTTCATTTTGGGGTGAGTTTATTGCAAGCCAAACTTCGTCACTTCATATCGGTGAGTTTAGTGCAAGCCAAACTTCGTCACTTCATTATAAGGTGGGTTTTAGTACAAGCCAAACTTCGGCACTTCATTATAAGGTGGGTTTAGTACAAGCCAAACTTCGGCACTTCATTATAAGGTGGGTTTAGTACCAGCCAATTTCCGGCACTTCATATTAGGTGAGTTTAGTACAAGCCAAATTCCGTCACTTCATTATAAGGTGGGTTTAGTACAAGCCAAACTTCGGCACTTCATATCAGGTGAGTTTAGTACCAGCCAATTTTAGGCACTTCATATTAGGTGAGTTTAGTACAAGCCAAATTTCGTCACTTCATTATAAGGT
The DNA here is from genome assembly GCF_902459465.1 of Asterias rubens. Taxonomy (NCBI): domain Eukaryota; kingdom Metazoa; phylum Echinodermata; class Asteroidea; order Forcipulatida; family Asteriidae; genus Asterias; species Asterias rubens. Next base: position 13,970,268 of record NC_047070.1, on the reverse strand, counting down.
GGGTTTAGTACAAGCCAAACTTCGGCACTTCATATCAGGTGAGTTTAGTACAAGCCAAATTTCGTCACTTCATCATAAGGTGGGTTTAGTACAAGCCAAACTTCGCCACTTCATTTTAAGGTGAGTTTAGTACAAGCCAAGTATCGGCACTTCGTATCAGGTGAGTTTATTGCAAGGCAAACTTCGCCACTTCATATCAGGTGAGATAAGTACAAGCCAAACTTCGGCACTTCATATCAGGTGAGTTTAGTACAAGCCAAACTTCGCCACTTCATTATAAGGTGAGTTTAGTACAAGCCAAGTATCGGCACTTCGTATCAGGTGAGTTTATTGCAAGCCAAACTTCGCCACTTCATATCAGGTGAGATAAGTACAAGCCAAACTTCGGCACTTCGTATCAGGTGACTTTAGTACAAGCCAAACTTCGTCACTTCATATCAGGTGAGTTTAGTACAAGCCAAACTTCGTCACTTCATATCAGGTGAGATAAGTACAAGCCAAACTTCGGCACTTCGTATCAGGTGAGTTTAGTACAAGCCAAACTTCGTCACTTCATATAAGGCGGGTTTTATAGTACAAGCCAAACTTCAACTAGTCAGTTCATATCAAATAATGTTCCAATCGTATCCATTCCGATATTAGAGTGACTTCGAGGACCCTAGTTACGTCATTCCTCATGCTCTCAAAGAGTGCCGGGCCACACCTTACAAGTACGCCAATAACCTTGGGGCTGGAGAGTCTGGACCATTCGATGATCGAACCGAGTATCGATCTACATTCATAGCATGGGAGGGTGTCAAACGACCAGCATCTTATAAGGTACTCCCTACTAATAGTTTACCTAACATCCCAATCATTCCAAGAAGTTAAATAAATATTAAATTTAACGAATCGCGCACTCGAAAGTTTAGAAAGATTGTACAAACTGTTGTATGTTTTCTTGACAGATAATTGAAAAGTTCCAGTACCCCAAGACACCCTTTAGCGGGGAATCTACATTCAGTAGTCACTTCAAGGGAGTGCGAGCCTCTCCGGCTAAATCATGCCGTCCAGAACGCCGTCCACACTCATCAGCTGGCCCTCTAAGTTTCGACACCACATACCGTGCAAACTTCGATGTAAGGGGTCGCCCGATGAGCTGCCCAGCCCCGCGGCAGTCCCCAGACCGCTCCCCGGACGAAGTGGAAAATGACGAAGGGGAAGGGGATGATCAGAGTGTGAAACAGGCGACCGAGGTTGTTCTGGAAGAGGTGGTCAATGAGGATAACAAAATCGAAGAATAGTTTGATCTAATGGTACAATTATTGTACATCAGCAACAACAACAAATACGTACTTTAATGTGCAAGTACAACAAAAATGGATCTAAAGCATGAACTACAATGTTGAAAACTTCACATAAGTATTTCATGATGCCTTGTTCATAATCAATCACATGCATAATAATATGTGATTTCAACTTACTTCATATTTAGTAAGATAATTTTTTATGACAAATTGGTAATCAATCAGAATAATTATGTAGTTCAATCACATTCTGGTATGTTAACTGGTGAAAACTTGGCAAACTATTTTAGACACAAACAAAATAATGGTAGAAATAAAAAATTAAACTATCACAAATGGACATATTATTGAAAACCATAAATAATTAATCATGTGATAATATCAGTGTCATATTAGTTGCAAATAAATCATTTAATTAGTTTGAAAATAAAATAAACAAAATATGAAACACTCAAATTTAAAAGCAATTTCTCATGTCTTTATTCGTATCATCTTTCAGTATGTATCAATTACTATGTGTCATTAAAAAAAATGTGAAGATACAGCATTGTTTTTTTTTGAAGACGACATGATTTCAAACCAGTCAGAATCAGCATAAAGTAAGATGAGCATGTCAGCGACAGCAACTAAGTTTTGGCGGAATACCATGCACTTACAAATAGTCAGCCCATCTGGGCTCAACTCCTACACATACTTTCTCTTAAAGGCACTGGACACTATTGGTAATTACTCAAAATAATTGTTGGCATAAACCCTTACTTGGTAATGAGTAATGGGGAGAGGTTGATAGTATAAAACATTGTGAGAAACGGCTCCCTCTGAAGTGACGTAGTTTTTGAGAAAGAAGTAATTTACCACGAATTTGATTTTGAGACCTCAAGTTTAGAATTTGAGGTCTCGAAATCAAGCATCTGAAAGCACACAGCTTTGTGTGACAAGGGTGTTTTTTCTGTCATTATTATCTCGCAACTTCGATGACCAATTGAGCTCAAATTTTCACAGGTTTGTTATTTTATGCATATGTTGAGATACACCAAGTGAGAAGACTTGTCTTTGACAATTACCAATAGTGTCCAGTTTCTTTAACATTTTGTGTCAAACACCAATGCTGTATGTTTTCAACACACTCGTCAACATCTCTTCTTAAGGCAACGACAAAATCTTGCAGGATTTACAACCAATACCCTAGGTCTGGAATTTGATCTTAAAGACGGCAATGCCATTTTCATTTCTTGGCACCAAAGGAAACCAGAGGAAACATATGCCATTGTCTCCAAATGGCTTCCCTGTGATTCCAGGTCATACACTCTTACAATTCAAGTGTTGCAATGTAAACAATTGTCTTGTGTTCTTCTTTAAAGGATTTGGGTACTTTTTCAAAATGTCCATAGATTTAAATTAAACTTACAGGGTTTGAAGATATCAATAGTGGAAAGCTTGCCTTCAAATATTACTTACTGAGGTGCTGTAGTTTTTGAGAAATGAGTAAAACAATGTCAAGAAAATACGTTTGTAAATGATTAAAATAATTTTCATGACATTGTTTTACTCATTTCCCCAAAACTACAGCACCTCAGCACATAATATTTTTAGGAACGCTTTCTACTATCATTATCTTCAAACTGTGTAAGTTTAGTGTAAATCTGTGGACATTGTGTTTTTTGTCCTACAAAAGTTACATAGACCCTTTAAAGAAGTTTTGAAAAGGCAAACATAAAAGTGCAGCATGATCTTTAGAAAATACAAGGTTTCAGTTCAATTTTGACACATAAGTTTTATCTTAAAATGGGTTAAAAAACTAGCCTTAAATAGATGATAAAAGTAAATAAATGCAAAGCAAGAAAAGAAAAACTGACGAAAACAACAATTAAACAAACCAAAACAAATTAATTGATTATCTAAAAAATACAATTGTTGAATGCAGATAGAGTTTTTCCAAACCTTTCCAAAATACATTGTACGAGAAAAACAAACAACAGTGGACACTATTGGTGATAATACTCAAAATAATTTTCAGCATAAAAACTTACTGGGTAACGAGGAATCGAGAGCGGTTGAAAGTACAAAACGGCTCCCTCTGAAGTAGCATAGTTTTCGAGAAAGAAGTAATTTTCCAAGAATTTGATTTCGAGACCTCAGATTTAGATTTCGAGGTCTCAAAATCAAGCATCTGAAAGCAAACAAATTCGTTTGGACTTTACCCTTGAATGCTCATCAGTCAAAGAGCTGCCGTCGATTTCACAAAACTCTTCTTAACTTAAGACTAATCTTAGGACTTAGCACTGCACTGTAGCATGCAGACCTTAAGATTTACTCGAGATAAGACGAGTCCTAACTCTTTGTGAAATTGACCCCTGCATCAGTAACCTAAAATAGAAGCCCTCTGTAGGGATAAAAAATCCCCAACACCAGGGCCCATTTCATAGAGCTGCTTAAGCACAAATTTTGCTTACGCTCAAAAAATCCTTGCTTAATAAAGTTAGTTTGCCGGCCAAGACTTCCCTCAATTGTTGTGCTAAGTAAACAGCAGCTAAATACCAGTCACAAGCAATGTATATGACATGGAATTTTGGCCAGCAATAAGCGAGCTATTTTCGTGCTTAAGCAAATTTTGTGCTTAAGCAGCTCTATGAAATTGGCCCCTGCTCGTAGGTATTAAAAATCAAGTCCTATTTATTTAGGAATAAGACGTCTTGAAGGCTCAGAGGCAGTTGGGGGAGGAGGTGGCCCCTTCTTGTATAACTCCCTGATATAAGTTATAATCATTTCAAGACGCTCCTCAGGCACACAGTCCAAGATAAGGTAACGTTTGTCCTTCTCAAGAACTTTCTCAATGTCTCGAAGATGCTGATCTGACTCCTGGAGCAGCTTCTTAGATCTAGAATTGGACAATGAAACACAACTTATTACTAGCTGCAGATTAATGGTGTTTGAAGATTTGCATGATGTGGAAAACTAAGAAGTGAATATAAATAGTAAACAGATGCGGATAGGTGAATATATTTACAAGTCAGGTTACAGCTGTGATTTGACATCAATTCCAAAGTGAGTAGGATTTGAAACTTTGCATGGTGGAAGTAGAAGCTACATGTAAGAGAGGTTTGCGGTAACACCATGTGAATATCTCTTTTGAGTTGTGTTGGTTCTGAAAAGAACCAAGGTTAACGACTCAACATTTCGATCAGTATGCTCTGGTCGTCAAGCATGCAAGCTTGAGTGGAGCTAAAACCTAAACTGAAACCCACGGGTAGTGGGTAGGGAGTGTGTGGTCACTGAACTGAATCAGTTGTTGTCAAGCACATGAGGAGGGTGAGGAGGGTGAGGAGGGGGTGAGGAGGGGGTGAGGAGGGTAGGAGGGAGTATTTTAGCAGGTTAGATTTAGATCTGCCCAATTGGCAGATAACTCTAGAGAATAACTCAGGGCAGGTACAGCTTTTGAATAAAGTCCCTGCTTAAAGCCATTGGACACTTTCGGTAAACAGTATTGTCCAAAGGCCCACACTTCGTGTATCGCAACTGATATAAAAAATAACAAACCTGTGAAAATTAAGGCTCAATCATTGGATTCGGGAGAAAATAACGGGGAAAACCCACCCTTGTTTCCGCACGTTTCGCTGTGTCATGACATGTGTTTAAAATAAATCCGTAATTCTTGACAACGAGAATTGATAATTCTTTTAATGTTTTCTCTAAAAGTAAAGCATTTCATGGAATAATATTTCAAGAGAAGTCTTTCACCATTACCTTCTGTAAACCCTGTAAGTTATTTGTAAATCTGTGATTTTTTTTTTTTTTTCTGTGCCGAAAGTGTATAATGGCTTTAAGTTTACGCCACAGCTTTATTTAGCAGAAAAATGACAATGTTATTGATGGCATTGTAGTCCTTACACCAACATGGGAGGAACACCTAGCAACATAAGAAGAACTCAAGCCAAGCCTCACACAGGAAGAAAGACCACAGCGCAAGGCTTCTATAACACTCCCCTACATTGGCCACACATCTCACAAGCTCCATCGCATCTTCAGTCAAGAACAGTTTGGATCCTTCCCGCCCAAATGTGCATCCCTCCAGCGATACTTAAGCTCAACCACCACCAGCGGCCCAGCATTCTCCTGAAGCGAGCAGAGTATACTGTTGGAAACGTTGAGACCCCACTGGCTATTTTCAGAGCCAACGCTCCCACAAAGAAATTTACACATGGTTGTACCTGCAAATTTACTAATTATTTATAATTTCATCCTAGCTAATCTGAACTTGTGTTTGTATGTCTAGTGTACATACGTTTGTAAATTAATTTTGATGCGAGAGACTGTGGAAAAGAAATCTCTGCAAGAAGAATAATTTGTCAGAGTGATATTTCTGACGGTCTTCAGTGAATCCTTTGAATGGACAGGTTATTAATTCGGACAAGCGATAAGCTGGGCCATGAACTTTGGTCCAGAGTTGTTGTATTTGTTAAATGGCTGCATCAAAGAGCCTGAGCCCAGCCTCGCTACCATGGGCAGCGCGCCGTATCAATACCTCTCCTCACTAACTCCTGGTAGGGATGTACTGGGAAACAACCCTGATTGGCTCAGGAAATTGGTTATGCATTAGATGTCAAGTGCATGTACGCATAGTTTTAAGATATTTGCATATTGATCATGCCCACGTTTTTTATGACACAAACACGTTTTTAAAAAACAAAAACATTCTTTAAGACGTAAAGACATGTGTGCGCGCGAAGAAAATATTGAATAAAGAAAGTGTACGCTCATTAATGGCTCATTTAAATGTGCTTCCATATAGCACATTTAAATTTGCCAATTCCAGGGGTTATGATCGAGCAAGGCATGCTGGGAAAAAATGGCGCGGTGAGATCGATCAACCCTGGGAATGAGGTTGGCCTGAGCCACACACGTCACTTACTTGTATGTAATAATCCTAGTTTCAGTCAATAGAGCTCGGAAGTCCGTCTTGGCACCCAGATATTTCTCTTTGATGTACTCACTGAACTCTCTTTCTCTTTTCCTATCACTTGAGGAAAACTTGACATAACGAGGATCATCCTTAATGAGTCGACGAACTTCTTTCCAGGTTGATGTCAGGGTAACCTAGATGATAAAAACATGCCATGAAAATGTTACAAACATTATGCAAGTGTCGTGAAGAGCACCAATTTCAAACTCTGGTGTTTCTGATCAGCAGAGTGTGGGTTCGAATCGCCAGCCATGACACTAGCGAGACACTTAACCATTGCTTCGTCCTTCAGATGGGACGTAAAGCCGTTGATCCCATGTAAAAGAACCCAGTGCACTTATCGAAAAGAGAAGGGGTTCGACCCGGTGTTCTTGGCTGCGGCTGCTGTATGCGCCGTAGCACCTTTTAAACCCATATAAGGTGCTACATAATTGGGTCTCAGTATTCATCACTGCAATAACATATCTTTCTGTATAATGTATATACTAAGGTCCTTAAATAACTTGTTTGGTAGCTACATGTACATGCGCTATATAAGACTTCAATATTATTTCAAGTTATCACACAAGCGCAAGAATCACAAGAGTCCGAAAGCCGAGTTGAAAATGGGACACAGACACGTTAAATTTTTTTGTATTCAACCTATAACCTATATAATTCAACCTAATAAAGAAACAATGCACGAGCAAAGTTCACACTCCGAATCGAGCATCTGACTGAAGGATTAGCGCGCACTGGAAGATAATTTCAATTCAGTAGCTTTTGTAGTAAGAAATGTCGGGTGTATAATCTCGGGCTTTGAACTCACTCCTTTCGTCTCATCCAACAATTCATCAAACTTTTCCTTCTTTCTGTAGACAAGAGAAGAGGTGTGACTAGTGAAGAGTCTCTCTCGATCTTCTTTGTCAAGAAGTGACGCCAATTCCCAACGATGGTCACGTTTTAGCTGCTTTCTTGCATCACGCCAAGTAGTCTCCGAGTCTCGCACCTAGAGAAAGACACCAAACAAGGGTAATCAAGCATTTACATATAATGATATTTAAATGATACCAATAAACCATGCTGAGAATGCTGCCATATCTCCTGTTAGACTCTCCGAGGTGTCGTGGCCGAGCGGATAAGAGCACCGAATTCAAGTTCTGGTGATTCTGTTCAGCAGAGTGTGGGTTCGAATCCCGGTCGTGACACTTGTGTCCCTGAGCAAGACACTTCACTATAATTGCTTCTCCCCACCCAGGGGTAAATGGGTACCTGTGAGGGCAGAGATGGTTCTTGTGATTGATTTAGTGAGTAGCGCATTTGTTGCACAAATCTGTATACTCCCAAGGGAGCTGAGATGGTTTAAGGAATGATTTAAGGCCCAGTGACCAGGGGTAATTATGTTGGAGCGCCATGAGCGTCACTGCGTGGCGGACCAGAGCTTGATATAAGAAGCCATTATTACACTGGCTGCCAATTGACAAAAGTATCAAATTTAAACACTACTCTACATCTACATAGCTCTGAATGATCTGTCTTCGGTCAACCTGAATGATTACATTGCCACCCATACACCATCAAGGGAAGGCCTACGATCGAACCTAGACGTTACCATCCCAAAGAGTAACAAATGGAAAGGCGATGGATCGATCAGTGTGTCCGCGCCAACTCTCTGGAACCAATAAACACAAACCATAAGATCCTTACCAACAGTTGATGCTTTCAAACACAATCTCAAAACATATTTATTAAAGTGTTTTTAAAATTGCTAATGTTTTTTTTTTCTGAAGCTCAATGATCATTATTTGAATTGTGCTTTATAAGAGCTGTTATTATTATTACTATTTTTATTATTATGTTAAAGGGAAGGTACACTTTTGGTAATTGTCAAAGACCAGTGTTCTCACTTGGTGTATCTCAACATATGCATAAAATAACAAACCTGTGAAGATTTGAGCTCAATTGGTCACCGGAGTTGGGAGAAAAGAAAAAACATTCTTGTTGGACAAGTTTGTGTGCTTTCGGATAGGAATACAAGACTTCTAGCTGGAAGTCTTTTAACATTTTAGTGAGAAATTACCTCTTTCTCAAAATCTACGTTACTTCAGAGAGAGCTCAAAATTTTGTATACTATCAACAGCTCTCCAATGCTCGTTACCAAGTCAGTTTTTAAGTTAATATTTGTTTTGAGTAACTACCAAACGTGTACCTTCCCTTTAAGTGGCAGATGGTTGATAAACACCTACCAGGTCTGTGAGTAGAGCCTTAAAGTGCTGTACAGCCTCCTCTTTCTTGAACTGTCCTCTTTCTCGGTCTAGTTCTTTCTGTTGTTCAGTACGAGTTCTTTGTACCTCCTTTTCTCTCTCTCTAAGACTGGTCTCTACTCTCTTCTGTCTCTCTGCATCTACATTCACAACCTGAGACATGTTTTAAGGAAGAAAGAAATGACAATTGATTTGACGTATAATTTGGATTTATATATACATCTAACATTACGCTCTCGTCTCCCCAATAGCCACCTATGGGTCTGAAATGTGGGCTGTGGGAACAGGAACAGGATCAACGATTTTGAGATATGTAGTGCTGGAGGAGAATGCTGAGAATATCATGGAAAGAACACAAAACCAATGCATTTGTTCGGATCATGGTAGGAGAAGATAGACCCACCTTGTCCGCAAAGATTGACAAAAATAAGCTTCAATATTCTGGTCATATTATCAGAGGAGAGGGGGACAACCTTGAGAAAAACATTGTGCAAGGATGGTGGAAGGTAGTCGCTCACGGGGCCGTCAAAAACTTTGTTGGACAGACGGAATCAAAGAACCCACATGCTTATCATTAAACGGTGCAAGTGGAACTCCATCATAACCAGGGTCAAAACGGTCAGTCATGACTCATAGGCAGCGACGGCGTTATATATATGGTTTGTGGTAACACCATGTGTGTGTATACTTGCTAGGTAGAGTTTGTTCTTTAGAAAACTGTCTTGCTACATTGTCTTGAAGTTACCATTGTTGCTTCACAATGTAAGAAATGCTATCAGGGTGTATCAATTTGATCAATGGAACAGAACTATTTTTGTTATCTCTACAAGAAAGGAAGAGTGTTTTACTTACATCCCCCTTCTTGTTGATGTACTCCTTAAAGAGTTCCTCGCGCTGTGAGCTATGATGTACGGCTTTATAGCGAGAGTCATGATGAATACTATCCTTGACCTTTGACCAGCGAGACTTACTGTCAAGATTCTTCAGTTCATCCAGTAATGCAAAGAAGTCAGTCTTAAGCTGAGAAAACAACAAACAACACCACAAAGGAAAAGAAAACAGGGACAAAGTTAATCAATACTCAATAATTATTCAGATTCAGTAAGGTCATGTTGTAAAATGTCAATCTTAAATGTAATAGTATTTTGGGCTTTACAAACTTTAATCACCAAAATGACAGGATTTTTTCTTTAATAGAGGCACAAAGTCTAGTGTCTTGATTTATATGTCAATTGAAGACACTGGACACTATTCGTAAACGTCAAAGACAGTCTTCTCACTGTATCTCAACATATGCATAAAATAAAAAACCTGTGAAAATTTGAGCTCAATTAGTCATCGAAGTTGTGAGCTAATAATGAAAGAGAAAACACCCTTGTCACACAAAGTTCCTAAGTCTCGAAATCAAATTCATGAAAAATTACCTCTTTCTCAAAAACTATGTTACTTCAGAGGAAGCCATTTCTCACAATGTTTTATAATATCAACAGCTCTCCATTACTCGTTACCAAGTAAGTTTTTTATGCTAAAAATTATTTTGTGTAATTACCAATAGTGTCCACTGCCTTTAATAAGATCAGTAATAATCTATACTGAAGTACAAGTATGATGCTTTATATCAACCAATCACAAAATCAAACAAGGCTTGTACAAGTATTCAATCCAGTCTATTTTTCAAACAAAAATCTAAATAAAAGAAACAATGCACATTTTACAGTATGTCATCATCTTTCTATCTTACTCCATAGAAGCCGTCACAAATTCAGGAATGCAATTTGAGCAATAGTTATTGAAAGAAGAAACTAGAAAAATAAATAATTTTAAGGAGGAAATACTGTCAACAGAAATAGGACACAACTATTATTCAGTCATTCATTTCAATTCCCCTCTCATGAACATTTTTCACTCACAGTATTTAAAGTTAATAGCTTGTTCCAATGTTAAGAAATATTGTTTAATTCTTCAACCCTAAAAATTTTCGGCCAAATTGTTATATTTTCTTATAATAGACTGCGCAAGTCTCGCCTGAATCAAATAGAGAAAACACACCAATTGAAATTGAAGAACATATCTTTTTTCTGAAAATGAACGTTTGTTTTAAATTTGATCTATGATGTTAGCTTTTATTTAAAATACACAAACTCTTTGTTCCTTTTTTTTTTAAGCATAATTAAAACTCTTGGACAAGGATGTTTACCTGTTCTTAACTTTGTACAACCCTCTTTTGTAAATCTCTGCATATTTAATGTGCAACTACTGAAAGCTTGTTTATAACACGAGATACAGTTTTAAGAGGACGCCAACGCCTTGACGACCAATTTTGCATCCTGTGAGACCAACGCAAGTGTTTACAGAAGTTTTGAGATCGAGGTGGAATTTTCCTAACTTTTTGCAAGTAACCGAATAAATAAATAAACGAATAAAAATCGAATAAAGCACTGTATCTAGAAAAATATGACCTGCGCTATATGACCTGCACTATATTCTCAGGTTTTTTCCCGGTCATATTGCTGAATTGATTTTACTTTTGTAACGTTTAAACAATTAACAACAACGCACAAATTATAATTTTCATGGTAATAAACGAAACAATGGTTGGGACCACAACGGCGCGAAAGTTGACATACCCGCGAGACTTGCACAATCTATTACAGTATTTATTGAACATGTATATTTGATTTAGTTTTGGTTTGAACCTAAACCAAATGCTTGGTTATTACAGAAGAATCACATTCCTTATCTATTTGTGTCACTCACTTGAAGACATCGATGTGGTTACCTTGGTAACCATCACTATGGAAACCAGACTAATCTTGTAGTTGCTGAAAACACAAGACTCTGGAATGATCCTTTTGCTTTGGTTTTTCTCTGTTTATTTTCCTGGAGGTTTTTATGAGGAAAATCATTGTTCAACATTTCCTCTATGAAAGGACTCCATGAAATCTATCCTTCCATACTTTCTTCAATCCATGTCATATTTTGATGAACTCAGTCCAAAATGACATCTAGCATATCATGAAGATGTTGTGGAAAATAAAGGACTCCATGAAATCTATTCTTTCTTGAATCCGTGTTTGATTTTGATGAATTCAGTCCAAAATGACATCTACATTGTAGCATATAATTCCAGTTACAGTTGTATAGTTTGGTATCGAGTCTTGGTTTATTTATAGAGCAAGCTCCAAGCCCTCATACAAAAGGAGCTACACTCTAAAGGCCGAGTCACACTGCAGCGATAACGAAACGATGATAACAATGCAAAGAGAACGCATTCTATTGGCTGAATTGCTCCACGCAGAATACGCCCACACTCATTCAACCAGTCAAGGGCGTGCATTTTGAACACTCTCGTTATCGTGGCCTATGTGACCGGGCCTTCAGGATCTTCCAGAATCTTGCAATCTTACAATCTAACCATTAGCACTCTCATAATACAAGAAAGAAGAGTCAGTACCGGCTTTAAGCATCAAATGTGAAGCATTGGACGATAACCCGAGGGAGCCTTAAACGCCCACAATGCATTGCAATCATTCTCTCTCCCATAATGCACCTGGCTAGAGCTTTCCACTCGAAGGACTGTGTGGGTGGCAAAGCACTTAAATGTGTTTGGATAAAATATAAATGTGGTTTAGTCAAAACATCAGTGGGTTAGACAAGTTCAAGGAAGTTTCAGTGGAACTTTTTTATCCACATTACATAAATTTCGAAATATTATTATTTTTTTTTTAAATGATATTGTAAAAAAAAAAAAGATTAACAAACTTCTATTTACACATGTTCATAAACATGTGACTTGATTGCCACGGTATCAAAATACACATTAATTAAATAGCAATGAATTAGTTTTAAGCATCAATAATGAACTGTGGGATAACAAAGAAATAGATTTCATTCATTAAAGCAACATCCGTTAAAAAAAAAAAAAAAATTTAAGTTCAATATTAGCAGGAAATGGTTTATAAATAATTAAACCTGCTCGACAATCTACAAAGAAAATGTAAGTTGAACAACATTCTGTAATGACTTTAAATCAAACATATACAAATTCAACATTATTGATTTTTATATAAAAACTCCTGTAAAAAAAACGAAGATTAATTATCAACTTTTTGTAATTATTTAGCAGGCCAGAAGGGCAAGGGCACCAAGGTTTTTCATCTTGGTAAAGGGCACATAAATAATGAAAATGGGCACCATGGCAATATAATCACCTAGCTAGAACCACTAAGAAATGACATTTCAAAGGCACCACATGTTGCTGAAATTAGTATTAAAGGCACTGTACACATTCGGTAATTGTCCAAGACCAGTGTTCTCACTTGGTGTATCCGTTCATATGCATAAAATAACAAGTCTGTGAAAATTTGGGCTCAATTGGTCATCAGAGTTGCGAGAAAATGATGAAAGAATAAACACCCTTGTTGGACGAATTTGTGTGCTTTCAGATAGGAATAAAAGACTTCTAGCTAGAAGTCTTTTAATATTTTAGTGAGAAATTACACAGTACCTCTTTTTCAAAAACTACGTTACTTCAGAAGGAGTCGTCCCCACAATGGTTTATACTATCAACAGCTCTCCAATGCTCCTTACCAAGTCACTTTTTAAGTTAATATTTGTTTTGAGTAATTACCAAACGTGTACCTTCCCTTTAAAACAACTATGTATGCAACATCCAAGTGAGTGGGTTTTTAGGTAAAGCTGCAAGAGATAAAGGATTAACATTGAAGTCAACCAACAAAACAGGTCGACAAAAAAACCCAATCAATTATAAAATTTGGCAAGACTAATAGAGCCACTTGATCGAAATAATCAGTTGGCAAAACTATCTGCAAAAGAAAGACACAATTACACACAGATGGTTAACCATTGAAGTTAATCAATTTTTAGGAATATAACATTCCTTCTTAATTGGCAAGTGACAGCAAGTCATGACGTGGAATAAACATCTCAGAAGACTGCTTGTGACTCGGAAGAACTCAAGCCACTTTTAAACTTCAGAATATTGTGAATGACAAATACTCCAACCATTCACAAATCATCAATTTAATAAGGGAATAAAAGGGTAGCGACGAGTTCTTAAACGGCCATTTAAAACCGGCAGGGTCCTTGTCGTGTGAAAAGGCGAGGGCGTTTATCGCATGGCAACTACCCTGCAAGGTTTTAAACGGATGTTTAAGAACGAGTCACTACTCTTTTATTCCCATTCATAAATGCCCGATTGTTAAAAAACGTTTATAAAATACAATTATAGACACTTTGACAATTGAAAATTTGAGGTTTGAAATTATATTATTATCATGTTATGGTTGTTAATATTATTATCAACCGTTTAAACACCCCCACGTGACGCGCTCTCCACCAATAGGGGTAGAGAAACTGTCTGGGGTATTTATGAATCTAGGTTAAAATTAAAGCTTCCTGAAAATAGAACATTGTTATCACATCTAAAATAAAAATGTACAAATGATCAGAATAATAAAATGTACAAATGATCAGAATGTAATGGGAGAAAGTTATATACCATCCTGTTAATGAAGACGTATTAAAACAATAAATTGATTAGTTCTTTGAGTTCTCAAATATGTTATTGCACACTTTCATTAAAATCATGGGTTATTGTACATTTAATAAGGGGGTAAGTTAAAAAGAAAACTAAAGCATACACATCTGACAGAAATATTTTTGGGACTGAAATAAATTACTTGGGGCTTGATATTCTCTCTTGAACCAATTTATAAAATCTTGTCCATAATCTTGTAACTTCAAGGAATAGCAGCTTGGTCTTAGCTGGCCAAAATCTCAAAAAATTAACTTCACTTTGAGTAAATCCCCCAAATTGTATCTTTTTGATAACTATGTATTTAAAGGCAGTGGACACTATTGGTAATTACTCAAAATAATTATTAGAATAAAACCTTAATTGGTAATAAGTAATGAGGAGAGGTTGATAGTATAAAACATTGTGAGAAACGGCTCCTTCTGAAGTGCCATAGTTTTCAAGATGGAAGCAATTTTCCACGAATTTGATTTCGAGACCTCAGATTTAGAACTTGAGGTCTCGAAATCAACCATCTAAACGCACACAACTTCGTGTTACAATGGTGTTTTTTCTTTAATTATTATCTTGCAAGTTTGATGACTGATTGAGCTCAAGTTTTCACAGGTTTGTTATTCTATGCATATGTTGAGATACATCAACTGTGAAGGCTAGTCTTTGAAAATTACCAACTGTGTCCATTGCCTTTAAAAAACCCAGTATTGCAAGGACATGCATTATTTTTTGTAGATAAAGAATTGTGCAGAGTTGGCAACTGGAATTCTGCACTTCTGGCCCAAAGAATGATATGCGTGACCGGGAATCGTAATCGCAGAACTTTATGGTAAGCAGAGACATAGTACAAGGCCAGTCGAAAAGAAGTTGACCGAATTTATGATTCTAAAACAAAACACCTTTCACTCAAAACCCCAGTGATGCACATATTACACAACCATTCTTTTCTGCTCTACTGAAAAAAAAAACAAAAACAAAATTTTTTACCACATTTTTTATGCAAGTCGCCAGACACACAAGGCCTGAAGGCCACTTCAAGGTGTGGGCTACAATTATTTTTTTCCAGAGGCCGTTGCCACCTACTCCTAGGGCTGAAACAGGGTTACCCGTTTTACAGTCCATACAGATGTGGGCTTGGGTATCATCAGTCTGTTGAGCAGAAAGCACTACCTCCCCAATTGTATGTAGCAAGTGCCACGACCGGGACTCGAACCAACACCCTGCTGATCAAACACCAGAGCTTGAATCCGGTGCTCTTAACCGCTCCGCCATGACACGCCACACATTAATAGTTTCTGAGAGAAGTTATGCCTGTTTTACTGAAGCACACATGTTTGTAGCTGTCCATGAAATGTTAATAATTTAATGAATCTAAACATCCGAGTAAGTAGCGAAGGGTATAAGAAAGTCATTGATTTGTTTTGTCAAGTATTTCGTGGACAGCTTGCAAAATGAGTACCTTGATTAAAATAGACTTCACTCCTCTAAGGAATGATCAATTTCTGTCGTTCCTTTTTTCTAATAAGCAGGAAAGAGCGCCTGTTAAATCTATGTTTTACTGAACTTTTGAGTGTCATTTGAGTTTCAAACAGTATCCAAAATTCTTTTGTTAACTTTCAAGGCTCACATCTCCGCTTACTTATCTGAACTTGTTCATCATTATTCCCCTACTCGGACTTTACGATCATCTCAACAGTCATTGATTTTGTACTAGAGCTTCTTCCATTTAAAAAACCCCCCACATATCTTTTTGTTACGCTGCACCATTTCTTTGGACTAGTCTTCCTGTACACATTCCCCAGGCTAGTTCTTTAAAATGTTTCAAGTCCCTGTTGAAAACTCATTTGTTTAAAGCTACTTATTTGTATCTTGTATCTTTCTCCGAGCGTTTAATTTATCGTTCTCTTTATGCCCTTAGAGGCTTTTTGCATTAGACGCTCTACAAATGTATATTATTATTACTATTATTTATTTATTTTGACAAATCCGGGTCAACTTCTTCTTGACTGACCTAGTCGAGCATATTTAAGCACAAGGCACAAGAAGAGACGGAAAGCCTCAGACATTTGAATAATTACCTTCTCTGCTTTCAAGGAGCTCTCCTCCTTGGCTGCTTTACGGATTTGTTGAATAAATTCATTGAAGAGACTTTCTCTGTCTCGCATCTTCTCAATGCTCTTGAAGCGTGCATCCTTACCGTGCTTCTGGGCATACTCACTGAAGGAACTCCTGACAAATCAAGAGGAAAAAAACATAGGAGTCAATGGTAGGCCTCGGCAACTAGTAAAATCTACTACTCGACTGGTCGCGTTTAATCACCGAGTAATAACAATAATAGTAATAATATCAAAGTCTTATATAGCACTTGATCTACCAAACAAGGTACTCAAGGCGCTGAGTATAAACTTCCAGAAAGATAGGTTATTGCAGTGATGGATTCCGAGACCCAATTATTTAGCACCTCCTAGGGTTTACAAGGTGCTACGGCGCATACAGCAGTCACAGCCAAAAAAAGCGGGGCGACCCCCCTTCTCTTTTTTAATAAGTGAACTGGGTTCTTTTACATGCGTTACACAACACATGGGACCAACAGCTTTACGTCCCATCCAAAGGACGAAGCAATGGTTAAGTGATTTGCTTAAGGACACAGGTGTCACGGCTGGGGATTTGAACCCACACCCTGCTGATCAGAAACACGAGAATTTGAATTTGATGGTCTTAACCGCTCGGAAACGACACTTCCACAAGAGGAACAATATAACATACTTGGGTCCAAGTTTGGATTCCTGCAGGAGAACTTTGAAGTCTTCTTTGCTCTGTTTTAGTTTTCCTGCCCTTTCCTTACGTTCCTCCTCAGCCCTGTTTTTAACAAAGTTCTCAAACACCTGTTTACGTTCTTTAGGGTTCAGGAGAAGGTAACGATGGTCAAAGACAATCTTGTGAAGTTCTTTCTCCCAAGTTGAGAAGGCTGACACCTAGTCAAAAATGAATAAATAAGTCAGTAAGAAGAATATGAAGTTTCACCTCAAATGAAACAAAGAGTAGCTAATCTAGATCCCACAAACCCCTTCTCCAGCAACATGTCTATAAGTTTGAACTACAACTCTCAAATGAATCAAAGAGTACATGTAGCTAATCTAGTTGTGACTAAACCCTTTCTCCAGCAGCATGTCTATAAGTTTGACCTAAGACGCTAACATGAAACAAAGAGTAGCTAATCTAGCTGTTACTAACCCCTTTCTCCAGCAACATGTCAACAAGTTTGACCTAGACTCTCAAATGAAACAAAGAGTAGCTAATCTAGTTGTTACTAACCCCTTTCTCCAGCAACATGTCTATAAGTTTGACCTAAGACTCTCAAATGAAATGAAGAGTAGCTAATCTAGCTGTTACTAACCCCTTTCTCAAGGAACATGTCTATAAGTTTGACCTAAGACTCTCAAATGAAACAAAGAGTAGCTAATCTAGTTGTTACTAACCCCTTTCTCCAGCAACATGTCAACAAGTTTGACCTAGGTTCTCAAATGAAACAAAGAGTAGCTAATCTAGCTGTTACTAACCCCTTTCTCCAGTAACATGTCCATGAATTGTTTCATCCTGATCTCCAATGGGGTGACAGCCCTCTCTCTTGCCGCTTTGATTTCTGCCTCCAATGCCGCTTCCTTCAGTGGATCAGAAGGCTCAGGAGAAGACTCCGAGGTTGACTTCTTCTTCTTCTTGGTCTTGGGTTGTTGCTCATCTTGTAGAGAATCATCGGCTCGCTTCTTGGCAGCTGCCAAGAACACACAACAGAACTTGTTACTTGTTACTAGACACAGGATACCTTTGATAATTGTCAAAGACCAGTCTTCTCACTTGGTGTATCTCAACATATGCAAAAAAATAACAAACCTGTGAAAAGTTGACCTCAATTGGTCGTTGAAATGCGAGATAATAATGAAAGATAAAAAAACACCCTTGTCACATGAAGTTTCAGATGCTTTCAGATGATGATTTCGGGACCTCAAACTCTAATTCTGAGGTCTCTAAATAACATTTTTGGAAAATTACTTCTAATTGAAAACTACGTTACTTCAGAGAAAGCCATTCTCAGTTGATTATACTATCAACAGCTCTCCATTGCTTGTTACTAAGTAAGTTTTTAAGCTAACAATTTTTATGAGTAATTACCAAGTGTCCACTGCCTTTAATGTATAATTAATAAATGTAAAAACCTTGTCAATGAGATTTGATCAAACGAACTGATTTCTGATAGTCTTGTTGGTCAGATTCTGGTAGATTCAAAAACATTTAAAGAGCTCTTATAACTACATCACGTAAAATACAAACAACTAATAAAGACCAAATTCAAAGCCTCAAATCTTACAGATTTAAGATGAATGGTGTATTTGTTATCTTTACCGGTTGTTTCTTCTTGTTTTCCTTTGTCTAGTCCTGGTGGAGATTCTAAAATCATCCTATCTACATCAGCCCTATTATAAAGGTCATCAGGTCGTTCCCATAGCGACATTCTTGTAGATGGATTGAAGAAAAACACCTTGCTGTCTCCCGTCCATACAAGACACCTGTTGAAGAATTTAAATGTTCATCATTACCAAACTTACATGTGAAACAATCATTGCAATGGCTTCTCAGATTATTAAAACACTAAGGCAGTGGACACTATTGGTAATTACTCAAAATAATTATTAGCATAAAACCTTACTTGGTAACGAGTAATGGGGAGCTGTTGATAGTATAAAACATTCCGGGAAACGGCTCCCTCTGAAGTGACGTAGTTTTCAAGAAAGAAGTATTAATTTTCCATGAATTTGATTTTGAGACCTCAGAATTACATTTTGAGGTTTTAAAATCAAGCATCTGAAAGCACACAACTTCATGTGACAAGGGTGTTTTTCTTTCATAGTTATCTCGCAACTTCAACGACCAATTGAGCTCAAATTTTCACAGGTTTGTTATTTTATGCATATGTTGAGATACACCAAGTGAGAAGACTGGTCTCTGACAATTACCAACAGTGTCCAGTGTCTTTAAGTAACTTGAGTTCAAGGCCTGAGTCTTCCTTTTGATCAGTGAGTCATGGCCAAGCTGTCGACTGCATTGGACTCAATTTCTGTTGGTTGAAGCATTGGAGTGTGGGTCCGATTTCCGGTCATGACACTTGTGTCCTTGATCAAGGCACCTAACCATAGTTGCTTTTCTTAACCCAGGTGTATTTTATCGGAACCTAAGAGGGCTGAGACAGTACTGTGATTGGATTAAACCCTTAGTTGCTTCTCTTAACCCAGGTGTATTTTATCGGAACCTAAGAGGGCTGAGACAGTACTGTGATTGGATTAAATCCTTAGTTGCTTCTCTCAACCCAGGTGTATTTTATTGGAACCTAAGAGGGCTGAGACAGTATTGTGATTGGATTAAACCCTTAGTTGCTTCTCTTAACCCCGGTGTATTTTATCGGAACCTAAGAGGGCTGAGACAGTACTGTGATTGGATTAAACCCTTAGTTGCTTCTCTCAACCCAGGTGTATTTTATTGGAACCTAAGAGGGCTGAGACAGTATTGTGATTGGATTAAACCCTTAGTTGCTTCTCTTAACCCAGGTGTATTTTATCGGAACCTAAGAGGGCTGAGACAGTACTGTGATTGGATTAAACCCTTAGTTGCTTCTCTCAACCCAGGTGTATTTTATTGGAACCTAAGAGGGCTGAGACAGTATTGTGATTGGATTAAACCCTTAGTTGCTTCTCTCAACCCAGGTGTATTTTATCGGAACCTAAGAGGGCTGAGACAGTATTGTGATTGGATTAAACCCTTAGTTGCTTCTCTTAACCCAGGTGTATTTTATTGGAACCTAAGAGGGCTGAGACAGTATTGTGATTGGATTAAACCCTTAGTTGCTTCTCTTAACCCAGGTGTATTTTTAACTGAACCTAAGAGGGCTGAGACTGTATTGTGATTGGATTAAACCCTTAGTTGCTTCTCTTAACCCAGGTGTATTTTATCGGAACCTAAGAGGGCTGAGACAGTATTGTGATTGGATTAAACCCTTAGTTGCTTCTCTTAACCCAGGTGTATTTTATCGGAACCTAAGAGGGCTGAGACAGTATTGTGATTGGATTAAACCCTTAGTTGCTTCTCTTAACCCAGGTGTATTTTTAACTGAACCTAAGAGGGCTGAGACAGTATTGTGATTGGATTAAACCCTTAGTTGCTTCTCTTAACCCATGTGTATTTTATCGGAACCTAAGAGGGCTGAGACAGTACTGTGATTGGATTAAACCCTTAGTTGCTTCTCTCAACCCAGGTGTATTTTATTGGAACCTAAGAGGGCTGAGACAGTATTGTGATTGGATTAAACCCTTAGTTGCTTCTCTTAACCCAGGTGTATTTTATCGGAACCTAAGAGGGCTGAGACAGTATTGTGATTGGATTAAACCCTTAGTTGCTTCTCTTAACCCAGGTGTATTTTATCGGAACCTAAGAGGGCTGAGACAGTATTGTGATTGGATTAAACCCTTAGCGCTAATTTAAGCAGCTTTGCGTAAAATGTTTCCCTGGGAGTTGAGAGGATTAAGAATGTATGAACATGTATAATAATGCTATTAAAGGGAAGGTACACGTTTGGTAGTTACTCAAAACAAGTATTAACTTAAAAACTGACTTGGTAATGAGCATTGGAGAGCTTGTTATTTTATGCTTATGATGGGATACACCAAGTGAGAACACTGGTCTTTGACAATTACCAAACGTGTACACTCCCTTTAAGTACCTTGATCTAGCTACTAAGATATATGTGCCTTGTGAAATAGTTTTTTGTTTTCAAACAAATCTGTTTACTTTTTTACTGAGATCAGTGATATGAAACTTACCATGGTGTTCCTGGGATGGGCTTGGTTGCAATGGGCTTAGATTTATCAATAGGTTCTTCAACTATCTGCTTAGCTTCTGTCATCATCTTCTCTTCCTTCAATGAGATGACAATAAATAAATCAATGTTTTCTTCATCTTTTTTAAAGGGTTTTGTACTTTTTCCTAACAAAAAACACAATGTCCACAGATTTACATTAAACTTACACAGTTTGAAGATAATGATAGTAGAAAGCTTGAAATTTTACTTACTGAGGTGCTGTAGTTTTGAGAAATGAGTAAAAAAATAATTTTTGTCTCAGTTTTAGCATGTAAAAACGTATTAACCAGTTATGCTATGGTTTGGTATAATATCATAACTGGTTAATGGGATTTCACATGCTTAAATAATTTCATCTTCCTGAGACAAACATTATTTTGTGACTTGTTTTATTCATTTCTCAAAAACTACACAACCTCAGTTAGTAATATTTGAAGGGAAGCTTTCTGCTATCATTATCTTCAAACCCTGTAAGTTTAATGTAAATCTGTGGACATTTTGAAAAAGTACCCGAATCCTTCAAGAGGAGATGTGAGCGGGGTATTAACCAGTTAGAGCACATGACATTCATGGCACAACAAGGAACAATGACTTATAGGAACACGTTGCCTTGGATCGGGTCGAGTTGGTCTTTGAAAAGTGTTTATAACCGTTTGTTTTGGTTAGAAAGATATTTTAAAAGTAGAATATAATGATCCACACAAGTTTGCCTTGAAATTGCGTGGTTTTCCTTTTACCTCGTCGACTAACAAGGTCGGTCATTTATGGGAGTCAAATGTTTGACTCCCCTAAATGACCGACCGTTTTAGTTCTCAAAGAAAAAGGAAAACCACGCAATTTCGAAGCAAACTTGAGTGGATCAATGTATTCTACTTTTAAATCATCTTTCTAACCAATGCATTTTATAACAAACGGTTACAAGCGCTTTCAAAAGACCAAATCGACCGATCCAAGGCAACGTGTTCCTTTAAAGCCATTGAACCCTTTCGGTACAGACAAAAAAGTCACAGATTTACAAATTACTTACAGGGTTTACAGAAGGTAGTGGTGAAAGACTTCTCTTGAAATATTATTCCATGAAATGCTTTACTTTTTGAGAAAACAGTAAAACAATATCAATTCTCACTGTCAAGAATTACGGATTTATTTTAAACACATGTCATGACAGGGCGAAACGCGCGGATACAAGGGTGGGTTTTCCCGGTATTTTCTCTCGACTCCGATGACCGATTGAGCCTAAATTTTCACAGGTTTGTTATTTGATATAGAAGTTGTGATACACGAAGTGTGGGCCTTGGACAATACTGCTTACCGAAAGGGTCCAATGGCTTTAATAACGAAGCAACCACCAATTGGGTCCATAGACAGAACCAAGACTAGAATCTTTTGTGCTTGTTTTGACACACAAAATGGCCGACAGGAGATGCGAGTGTATGTGCACTGCGCGTTTTGCATAGGGTCTATTGTCACACAATTCCTTTCTTGCAACAGAAGGATGAAAATGTAGAATTGGTAATTACACAATAACCCAAACTGCAGTTCACTAGGCATGCATCTAAGGAAGAACGAACATCATCCAGTACTAATACACTGATACATGTGAGCAAGAACACGTGAGCCTCTCCAATGCCATTCTGCACAACTCTGCCGCCCGCGCCAAGCATACGCGCACGCATGTTGGACTTTATAGTGTCGGACTTTTGGTTGTGCAATGGGTTGTGATTGGTCAATACGCAATGAGGCAGAGCTTAATGGATCGGTCTATTAAGTACAATCTCTGTCATTGACTACAATGCTTGGATATTAAAGACTTAGTAATCACCTTCTGCACTTCTTTCTCTTTGATGTCATCTACTGTTTCCTCCTCTTCTTCCATCTTAACCTCATCTTCTTTCTTCTCTTCTTCCTCCTTGGGGAGCTCTTTGTCACCATCCATCTTGACAGGATCCTTTTCCTTAACTGGACCAAGGACAAAGTAGGATCTTAAGAAACTAATCCATACATCATTGGCAAGCTTCTCAAAAAAAACATAATCATTTGCTAAAAAGTCAATATTAACTTTACAAAGCGTTTGTACTAACCAGGCTCTTTCTTGGCTTCCTCTGCCTCCACTAACTCCTTAGGTTTCTCCCAAGTGGACTCCATGGTTCTTGTATTATAGAAATATGGCCGTCCATCTGCTGTCTTGTACTCAGTCCATATACTCTTAGAAGCTGTTGCACCAGCTGCTGGTCCTCCCCCTGGTGCTTGCTGGAATGGTGGCCTAAACATTGGTGGAGCAACATTATTTCCTGGGGGAAGGAGTCCACCTGGCATACCTGTAAATAATAGCATTATAATGTTTTCAAAAAGTACATGCGATTTGTTCCTTGTGTGAAAGGCAGTTTTAGGGTTGGTGTCAGTGAATGTCGGTCACTTCATACCCTAGTCACTTGGGTCATAGTGACTTAGGTAAGACAATTTGGGTACGAAGTCACTTGGGTATGAAGTGACCAACATCAGTGTCAGTTTCACTTCGACAGTCTCGATTCCCCTAAGGGAACATACAAAAATAAAGAACGCTTTCACGCACGTACAGACGCGTGGCTGTATAGAGTTGTTCAAAAGTTGTCACTCCAATGATTTGCAGTCCAATGATTATAAGGTACCCTTATTACGAAACTGTGTTGTTGGTGCCTTTTGTTGGTCAGATAATGGATACAATGCTGCTCACAAAGGGATGAAGGATCAGTGTTTGTTGTTTAGCTTGACAATGGGTTGGTCAGTCTTTCAGATGGCAAAAGCCAAACTTAAACAAATTCTGCTTCCTGTATTTCTCACATGAAAGGTTGAACATTACTTTTATTTCCGTTTGATTATCAGAGCCTAGATATCTGAGCTTAGAATTAAGAAAGGAAATAGCAAAGGCTCTAGACAACCCTGCTCAACGTCTTTCTTTCACACGGCGACCTATTCAACGCTGCAAAGGGACTGAAACCCAATAAAGTAATAGCCATATTTTTCAATAAATCGTCGTGTGCCCGGCAAAAGGACGTAAGGGAAAGTTCCCGGCAGAAGGACGTAAGCAATTTATGTTTAAATTTGTGTTTCAAGAATTATGAGCGGGAAAGTTTGGTAAATTTGTTGCCATGCAAAAGTCATTCTAGAAAGGTTAAATTCTGCATGGGGAATGGGGAAACATGTCTTCAGGGTAATTCTAGCAAAAGAACAAACAAAAATGACATATTTTTCATGTCAGGAGCCATTTTGTTGCTTACGTCCTTTTGTTACTGGGACGAACTACTTTATGTTCCCGGCAAAAGGGCGTAAGGCCTTACGCCCTTTTGCCGGGCACACGACGAAATAAAGGCTTTTCAACATGTGCAAAGAGTGAATATCTGCCCTGATACTTCACAAAGGCAATGTAGGCGAAAACATTCAGAGTTCAACATCAATGGCCGATTCCAGTTTTTTGTTAGTAAGCAATTTTGTAAATAAACGCGAACTGTACCAGCCTTAACCCGAATGGCAGAGACGAGAAAAAAGCAGAGTCGCAAAAGAATGGAGAAATTAAAAACGAGGATTTCACACGCGGTGTAGAGACTAACCTGGTATAGGCATCATAGGAGGGATTCCAGACATTGAGCCAGGCATCCTCATTCGTGCCATGTGAGCTTGAAATAAGTGGAATGGTGGAGGAGGCATTCCCGTTGGTGCAGGTCCTTGACCAGTCAGCATGGGTGGTACACCAGTGAAAGGCATCAATGGTGGTGGATGTTGCTGTTGCTGCTGTTGGGATAGTGTTGTTGCTACAGGTGTTGGTGTTGATGTACTCAGTGTCGTGGCAGTAGGTGCAACCTGTGTTGTAATAGCTGGTGTAGTCTGAGCTGTAGCGGTACAATGGATAGAAAAAAACAGATACCACAAATGCTTCACAAATTAATTAAAGGCTTAAGATTTCATCCTAAATGTTGATTTCAGGGGTTGATTTCACAAAACTTTTGTTAACTTTAGGACGAGTCCCAGCCTTAAGACCGATCCAAGACTGATCCTAGGATCGGTTTGTAGCTTTGTATGCTTTTTATAGTCTGTCACGTCCTGCCACTGTCTTTTGTTATGTGCGGGGCTGCATACCTGCGGGTAATAGTGGTTTACTCTACTCTTGCAGCCCCTGACCCACATAGGCATTTTTTATTTGCATTTTGGTTCGTCCTCGGTTGGTTGTATTAATGTTGTATTGTGCCTTTTAAGATGTTTATAGGTGTATTTCTTGTGTTTGTGTTTTATTTTGTACATATTTATTAATTTGTGCTGTTATATTTATTTGTATGAACACGCCCCAAAAGGCAACGAATTCCTAGTGATTTGGCTCACCCCTAGGTATATAAAGGAAATTACATACATAAGTAAACTAAAGTCAGGGGTGAGAGTCATCACTAACGAAAAAGTCTGAAACTTGGATACAAATTCAAAGGTATGTTGAAATGATGCCGTATCTACTGTTTGGTAACCCCTGGGGTTATAGATTCCAAGGAGCTTTTGGAAACAGTATCCAAAGCACTAGAAAAGTAGACCAATGAGCAGAATTTCTGTGATTGTGGAAACAAATATTGTCTGATTTTCTTCACGAGGCCGAAATAAAAAGTCTGAAGTCAGCCAAAAGTCTGAACAATCTCATCCGTGTAAAGTAGAAGGGAGCTACTAACCTTGTGTAGTTTCAATAGACGTTACAGAGGCTGCCTTCGCTGCTGTTGCTACAGCAGTTGCTGCTGCAGCTGCTGCAGCAGCTGGATTCCCTGGGTTAATCCCAGATGCTGCTGAGGTCTGGTTTGCCTCTACACTGGTCACTGATGCTGCTCCCGCTGTAGTTGATGCTGCTGTACTTGTTGTGATACCAGCTGCAGCAGCTAGAGCCTGCAGCTCTGTCTGTTTAATAATTTTGACATTCGCTGGCTTTGTCCACACAGACTCACGCTTCTTGGCATGATAATAATACGTCTAAAAACAAACAAACAAAAACAAGATTGTCATAAGCTGTCATTTTTTCCCCCGATGAAGAGAGTAGACCCTAAATGTCTCATTAAAAACCAAATTGTAAAATCCAGTAATAAACAGCAAGGGAAACTGACTGAGTAAATACTAAACAATTTGGGGTGGCAATAATGGTGGCATCTGAGTAACAAACAAAAGTTGCATCACCTTAAAGTCACCTGGAAGTGGTATTTTTTCAAAATAAAGCTTTTGTCACTATATGTGTTTTGATGAGTGGAATGTGAATAAACAGTTAACTAAGGTTTTAAAAAATCAGTTTCCATGTTATTTACAAATTTAAGAGTAGACCCCAACCCGCGAGGGCGCTGACGTCAATGGAGGCAGACTTTGCCTGTAATGCGTAGAGTAAACACAATTGCAAAGTACATGTACGGACCAAGTCGTGAGTTTTTTTTTTCTTTTTTTTCCGGCAATGCCGACCAGGTGTATTGCTGCTGAATGCAGAAAAACACTTTTTGAAATGTACCAACTCACGACTTGGACGTACATGTACGTGTGTTTACTATACGCATTGCAGGCAAAGTCTGCCTCGATTGACGTCACAAAAGGGGAAGGCGGAGTCAGCCCCCCAAACAACTTTATATATTTATTAAACATATAAATCGTGACAAACAATTACTAAAAAAATTGTTTTATTGTTCGTAAGCATATACTGTTATGTTTGAAAGAAAAAAAAAATTATTTCCATGTGACTTTAAGGTGATCCCTCCACTGCCGCTTTCCACGTAGTATATTAAACTTGGGAGTGATCCATGGCTGTGGCAG
Source organism: Asterias rubens (assembly GCF_902459465.1). Taxonomy (NCBI): domain Eukaryota; kingdom Metazoa; phylum Echinodermata; class Asteroidea; order Forcipulatida; family Asteriidae; genus Asterias; species Asterias rubens. The sequence goes on along the minus strand of NC_047070.1, from coordinate 13,943,525 downwards.
TTACAGGTTTGCTTCTGACTGGCATCTCCAAACAACAGGCATTGACACAATAAGGAGACTGTCAACATGAGGGCTAGATAGCTCAGTTTATAGAGAGACAGCTCGTTAATCTGGGACTGCAGGTTCAAGTCCCTTTTAAAGACACTGGACACTATTGGTAATTGGCAAAATTTGAGCTCAATTGGTGGTCGAATTTGCGAGATAATGAAAGAAAAAACACCCTTGTCACATGAAGTTGTGTGCTTTCAGATGCTTGATTTCGAGACCTCAAATACTAATTCTGAGGTCTCAAAATCAAATTCGTGGAAAATTACTTCTTTCTCGAAAACTACGTTACTTCAGTGGGAGCTGTTTCTCACAATGTGTTATACTATCAACAGCTCTCCAAATCTTGTTACCAAGTAGAGTCGTTGCCGTGTGATAAAGGCCCTCGCCTTCGGCTCAGGCCTTTATCACACGGCCGCCGACCCTGCCGGTACAAACGTACGTTGAAGAACTCGTCGCTACCCTTTTATTCCCTTATTACAGAATTGAACAAACAGATGTCATCTAACCTTTCCTTCAGGAGTAACATGCTCAACCCAGAAGTCTTGATTAGGATCTAGAGCAGCCACAGCAGCAGGTGAAGTAGCAGATGGTGTCTGTTGGTTGCCTGCTATAGGTTGCTGCTGTAGGTTACCAAGAAGGGGTGGCGGCATTCCAAAGGGAGGTGGCAATAGTGGTGGCCTCTGAATAACAAAAACAACAAGTTTCATGTAATATAGGATTTGAGGCATTGCATGGTGAGGTATCAATACAAATTTGGTTTGCGGTACCACCATGTGTGTATCTACTTGCCAGGTAGAGTTTGTTCTTAGAGAACTGCTTTGCTTTATTCTACTACCGCAGAGAAGATGTTCGGGAGACTTCTCAGTTCTGAAAAGAACTGTCCTGCTATTTTACTATTACCCGGGCAGATGGTATGGAAAATAGGCGTGGACTACTACTTTAGCTTATAGGATCGTGATTAACTATACTACCGCGGAGTCAGTTGTTAAATTGCTCTCAAAGTTTCGACTAGCTTGCTCTTGTCATCGTCAGAAGTTTCATCTTATTTTCTTGTCTTGTCATGTACTGCACAAATTGCCTTGTGCAGACATGATATCTGGTCTTCGAAAAGGAGAAACACTTTATGGAGCGCACCAGCTAACGTACATGTGTGCATGGTGTAGGGTGTCGTGGCCGAGGGGATAAGAGCATCAAACTCAAGCTCTGGTGCTTCTGTTCAGCAAAGTGGGGTTCAAATCCCGGTCATGACACCTGTGTCCCTGAGCAAGACACTAAACTATAATTGCTTCTCTCCACCCAGGGGTCAATGGGTACCTGTGAGGGCAGAGATGGTTCTTGAGATTGATTTAGCCGAGTAGTGCATTTGTTGCAAGAGGCTGTATATTATACTCCCCAGGGAGCTGAGATGGTTCAAGGTGTGAATTAAAGAGTCTATGTACTTTTTGTAGGACAAAAACCACAATGTCCACAGATTTACACTAAACTTACACAGTTTGAACATAATGATAGTAGAAAGCTTCCCTGAAAATATTACGTGCTGAGGTGCTGTAGTTTTGGGAAATGAGTAAAACAATGTCATGAACATAATTTTCGTCTCATGAGACGATTTAAAAAAAAATCATTTTAAACACACGTATTTTCATGACATTGTTTTACTCGTTTCTCAAAAACTACAGCACCTCAGTAAGTAATATTTGAAGGGAAGCTTTCCACTAGCATGACCTTCAAACCCTTTAAGTTTAATGTAAATCTATGGACATTTTGAAAAAGTACCCAAATCCTTTAAGGCCCAGTGACCAGGGGTAATAATGTGAAGCGCTTAGGGACGCCCCGTGTGAAAAACGCTATATAAAAAGGGGTTATTATTTTAATAAATATTAATAGACCTTTCAGGCCTTATTAAAAAGTATTTTTTTTCCTAATTTTTCCCAGGGACCTTGTACTCACATTGTAGTAGCCCACACATAATTGCTTTGGCATTGCCTTTACATGTACTCACATTCATGAAAGGAGGCATTCCCATTAAGCCTTGTGGTGGTGGTCCTCGAGGCATGTTTTGATCAAATGGAGGGGGACGAAACATCCTGTCTGGGGGAGGTCGGCCAAAGAAAGGTCTCTGCTGTGGCATGTTTCCATGGCCACCACCTCTCATATGCTGGCCTGGAGGACCTGGATACCTGGGAGGAAAATTACGGAACCTTGGACCTGGTACTGGAAACCCTCTGAAAGAGAAGAATGATCAATGAACAGTAGGCCTAGCCCAGGTTGGACTCCTCCGTTGCATGCAACGCGACAGAGTCCAGGGTATAAAGGTCCCGTACGTGACAGAACGTGTGCCGCGACAATGAAGCAACAGACAGAGTACCGAGTAGAAAATTGACTTTTTTGAAGAAATTATTGAGCATAACTCAACAAAAGGGACACAAGCATTATGAATGTTGAGTAGGAAGGATGGGGAAAGCTTTAGGTGTACAGTATACACATGGAACTTCAGTTCTGGCTGGCTAACGGTCGCAAAACTTTCACCCATCAACGCTGATTTGAAAAACGTATAGCGTTAAAAAGGCCCTAAATATGAGACCCCTATGGCTCACAGGGGAGCCTTATATATAGTTTCTTAGAAGAAGCGCCTCACAATCACAGCCACACGAGAAAATCATTTGATTTTTACACAAAACTTGTTAGAAAAAAAAAATCCAGGCAGGTGTAGTACATAATCGGGCTATCTGCAACCTCAGTACCATTTAATAGATCGGCAAGTTTCATGATAGAGGACGAGGTCGTAGCAGATATTTCAAGAAGGCGTTGAAATGAATGGTGCTGCATGCACGCTATCGCTAGCTGCTGTGAAAAAAACAAGGATACGATACGGACGGTTCCGATCCGGAGTGGATTGGGCCAATTTATGAGGCTAATGTCCAAGCAGAATATTTACCTTTGCCTGTTATTTTCTTGAGATAACTCTCTGTTCGGTACTTCATTTTTTAAAGACGATTGATGCTGAGATGTTGAATTAGAGTCATTTTCCGTGAGATTTTCATGTTCCATCACATCACCTTCGTCCGCCATGTTGGATTAACGTGTGAACCAGTCATTCATTCAACTTGAGACACATGAGGGCGGGCTGCGGATTCACTGGCTGTGTATTTTTTTTTCTGGGACTTTTTCAGACATTCATAAAGTGTCAAGATGGTTTTATGAGCAGCTGCTACAAAGGCAACCGTTTATTAGCATTTTTCGTCTTTTGAACACGGGGAAAGTACAATTTCAACCCCCCCTAACAAAAAAAAGGGGGGGGGGGGGGGGACACACACACACAACCAAAATTGCTTTCCAAAGGCAAACCTGTAGTGACATGTTTCTTTAAAAATCGGTCTGAAACTTTCAGAAGAACATAAACAGCCTGGTCCTGATGGGGTTAAGTATCCAACAACGAATTGCCACCAGCGATAGGTAACCGACAACGAAAACAATACCACAAACGAATACGTTAAAACCATCAACGAATCAATTTAATACCACCAAAACGAATAAATTTAATACCATAATAAATATAATATACCAACAACCAATGCATGTAATACCACCAACGATAGGTAAATACCCCAAAACGAATAAATTTAATACCATAATAAATATAATATACCAACAACCAATGCATGTAATACCACCAACGAATAGGTAAACAACACGTAGTATTTTCAGGGAAGCTTTCTACTATCATTATCTTCAAACTGTGTAAGTTTAGTGTAAATCTGTGGACATTGTGTTTTTTTGTCCTACAAAAGTTACATAGACCTTTTAAAACAAATTAATATGATCAATCGCACAAAACAACGAGAAGTAGTATAAACATTAGATAAAAAGTACTGACAATCTAAAGAACAATTACATGAAATGAAGAAAAAAAAATCAGTCTTTACTTTTCGCTTAAAAATATCAATGGATTGAGAGTGTTTAATGTCAGATTGCAGTTCATTCGATAGCTTGGGAGCAGCCGATGAAAATGCTCTGCACCCAATGTTTGTAACATTTTAGTCGTGAAAAAAAACAAAAACTTTTCGTCAGAACTTTAACAGTAGCTGGATTGTTTCTTTATACCGATGAGATTACTAATATACTTAGGAGCTATTACACACAAATCGGATAGGCCCCAGTGAAGCATAGAAGATAGTTAATAGTTTACAATTAAAACAATTTTATAATGCTTTATTTCTTGTCTTTATCTTTTGTAAATTTTTCTTAAAAATTGTACATTATAGTTTAGACAGTAATGTGGTATTTGCTTCTGCCGTAGCGTTTGCTGTGGTGTGTTTGCTTTTGCTGTGTGTTAATTTGTGTTTTGCTGTATCCCTTTTCTGGGCAGTTGTTGGTCACCTTAATACCTAATTCATAAATACCTCAGACAGTTTAGCTATTCCTATTGGCGGAGAGCGCATCACGTGGGGGGGTGTTTAAACCTTTGAAAATGACCAGTGTTTATAACCGGTTGTGAGCGAATACTCTGCGCTAGCCTTTGTGCAAGACGTTTCTTGATACGGGCGATGCGGGCGCTGTAGGTGAGCTGGCTTCGCTGTGTGTGAAAGGAAAAGGAAAACGTGTTGTACCAAGACTATACGCGCACGAACGAAACCGGAAACTGTCGGAAACAGATGTCTCAGTCATAACAATGCAACACACGGACGTCGTACATGTACATACAGAGCTCAAGCAAAAGAAGCAGATAAGGAAACAGGAAGTTATAGAGTTTCTTACGTTATTACGCCTTTTAACCAAAAATACATTATGAATGGGAATAAAAGAGTAGTGACTCGTTCTTTAACGGCCGTTTAACACCTTGCAGGGTCGTTGCCGAGTGATAAAGGCCCTCGCCTTCGTCAGCTCGGGCCTTTATCACACGGCAACGACCCTGCCTGATTTAAACGGCTGTGGAAGAACTCTTCGCTACACTTTTATTCCCTTATTAAAATGACCCCGGTCGCAAGAGTCTCCCTTTTGTGCCACTTCGATCTTCAATCCCCACAGTGTCAGGGAACAAGTTCAAGTGCAGCTGAGTCAAATGATTATACCATCATGACTTTTTTCTTTTAACATGTCTAGCGTGTGGCCCTTAGCCGACTGGTTTCCCCCTAAACATAACAAAATAGCCATTGTTGAAAGACAAACAAAGTGTACAATGCCTTCGAAGTATGCACCAGAGAGCACCCTTTAAAGGAACACGTTGCCTTGGATCGGACGAGTTGGTCTATTTAAAGCGTTTGAAACCGTTTGTTATGAAATGCATATGGTTAGAAAGATGTTTTAAAATTAAAATATAATGTTCCACACAAGTATCACTCAAAATTGCACGGTTTTCCTTTTACGTCGCAAACTATCACAGTCGGCCATTTATGGGAGTCAAACTTTTGACTCCCATAAATGGCCGACCGTGTTAGTCGACGAGGTAAAAAGAAAACCACGCAATTGTGAGGCATATTTGTGTAGATCATTGTATTCTACTTTTACAATATCTTTCTAACCATATGCATTTTATAACAAACGGTTACAAACGCTTTTTATAGACCAACTCGTCCGATCCAAGGCAATGTGTTCCTTTAAGTTTACTGGGGCAATAAAGCGGTCCCAGGACGACACGTCGTAGGGCTTTGCACTTTGCTTGCTACTTCTCGAAAACATGATAACAAAAGATTATGATCAGAAGTATGACATAAAATAATCTTAGAAATACAAAACCGTGTGTTTTAATTTCAAGAAATATAAAAATAAAATAAAATCTCGTTTTTTTTCCTGGGGGGGGGGGGGGGCAGATTAGCGTACGATTATAAAATACTCCCAATCTCCTATGAGCAGTATCTTGCCATCTATCTTTTCAGACAAGCGATCACTTTTCAAGAATTGCAAGACCTCTGCTTGGGTTTCGGGGGAGGCTGTTTCAGTAAAATTGACCACGTGTGTGTAGAAGTCCAGGAGGGAATGTCCGTCTTCGCTCATATCTTCGGGAGGATCGAAGCAGTCAGTGATGTTTATACGCTCTTCGATGACAGATTCATGTGCTATGGGGATGTTGTCCGTTTCACATGTAGCCTTGACGTCTTGAGCAGTTATACTTGGTCGATGGTCTCTCTCTGTAAAAGGTGCACCAACCTCTTCTGTTTGACCAAACAGAATATTTAATTACACACATTAATTTAATGGTAGCAAATAAGTGAAACAATGTTGTGTAAAACATTACAACACCTATGTTAAAATTTACCCTGGCACCGGGCCCCCACTTGGTGGAAAGACGGTCTTCTGGGAGCACGGCAAAGTGCAGAGTCGGAGGCAATCGTGTGAGAGTGCCCGTGGGGGCCAGCGGCGCTCCGTGCACCACGGGTATGCGGTGAAGACCCGGACCGAGGAGGCTGAAACCACGGTAGAGTTTGTTTATGCAATCTTATGCTTTTAAAACACAACTTTTGTCAAGTTTTCTAGGTTCATGAAAGTTTTTCAGAATAACCGGGTAACCTTAAGGGTAAGGACGCCATTCTCACGTACAAACTTCGAATTCGCACGCCTCAAGAAGCGTCTGCGAATTTGAATGCTGCTTTGATGAATTATTAAATTGAATGATTATTTTGTTAAACCGAATGACGCAACATTACATTTGACCAATCATAAAACGAAATCGAGTGACCCTTTTCAGTAGCATTCGATTTCGCGCGAAATAGAATAGGCTGGTGGTTAAATTGGCTGGTCATTTGCCGAAATTGACCGAGAAAACCTATATTATTATGCTTCCTTTTTAAGGGGGGGGGGGGATCACGCGACGCGTCAGTAGAGCGGGCGTGAAACTCAGGGAGCGACCAATGTCCCGAACTGAAGTTGAATTGATTCTACCGAATAAACACGTTACCGACCGACTTACGTGCGAAGGTACCCGCTTCGGGTATGTCGTCGTTACACATGAGCGAATTCTTTGAGTATTTTGAGTGATAATAGCTAAGCTAGTGCATAACAAATAATTGTTGTTGGTCGACTGTACGGCTGACCTTCCTGAAGAATACTCTTGTTGCCAGACATACAGTAACTCATAATGCAAAAACTGTACCAGCTCGTGCGGGTTGCCTCGACGGTATTGCCTCCGCCTACAAGTAGACTTCTAATCAGACTTGTCCAAGATTAAAAGAGGTAAGAGCTTATTCGTTGCCAACATCCACGCCTTTCCTCGATACACCTATTGACAACCAACATGTGAAATTTGATCAATTTAGTATATGCTAACAACATTATTTGAGTTTTTGCATAGGATGTGCACGTTCATTTTATAATGGTGACAGCTCTATTCAGACAACCATAGGGTGCGTTCGATTAGCTTCCCTGGGTCTACCCGCGGTGCTCACTCAAGAGCCCGTGACAAGAGCTACACGATGATCACTCACCGCTCTCGTAGTGACGTCGTTCACCTGGGGCCAGCCCCCAAGTGACACACTCCACAAGCAGGGCACTGGGGGCTGACCCGGGTGAGCCCCTGGAATGACGTCAAAGCTATTCGAAAGCACCGGGGGAAGACCGGGGTCGACACAGGGAAGCTAAACGAACACACCCATGGACAACCATGGTATGGTTCGGAAAACTCCTCTTGTGCCATGGATGGGTCACGGAATAAGGGTCATGCAGGGTCACGACAATCTGCCCGTTGTTCAGGTTTTTTGTGGTCGATCACCAACCCGAAGAGAATCATTTCAACTAGGCCTATCAGTATCATCGTAATTTATTGAAAAGGGAATTTTTAATGTAGGAGAATCTTTACGCATTCTGAAGTAGAGGTAATTAACTCAAAAATATTTGTTGAACGCCTAGCGTTACCGTATCGCAGTTGCTCAAAATTTCTTTTTGATTCAGACAAAAACCCAAATCCAGAATCCGCTCACTCAAGAATCCGTTTAATTGTACTTTGGGCACCTTGGGGCGAAAGCTGTTGGTTTTGCGCAGAGCGTCATTGCAGCGAACTTAGACATTGTTTGTGTACCCGGCTAAAGGCCCGGGCCCAATTTCATAGAGCTGCTTAGCACAAAACTTTTGCCTTGATAAAAACAGGATTACCAACAAAATTTTCAAAAGATTTTCAGGAATAAGCAAACAACAGATGAACACAAGTAATACAAGCAGTATGCAACAAATGGAAATGTTGTTGGTAATCCTGTTTTTATCAAGGAATAAATTGCATGCTTAGCAAATTTTTGTGCTTGGCAGCTCTATGAAATTCGGCCTCGGTCACACTGCAGCGGTATTGAAAACGATAACGATCACGACGGAAAGAGAACGCAATCTAGTGGTTGAGTTGCTCAGCGCTGAATACGCACATGCTTATACCAATCGATTGCGTGCATTGTATAAAACGTTCACGTTCTCGTTTTCGTCATCGTTTTCGTCCTCGTTACCGAGACCTGTGTTAACCATTCATTTTGCGGAACAGTAAGTGTACATTTATTTTTTTGATTTCGAGGGCGTGCATTGTAAACGTTCTCGTTTTCGTTCTCGTTTTCGTTCTTGTTATCGAAGCCTGTGTTGTTCATTCATTCGGCGGATCATGGTTCAGTATTGGAAGCAATTGTATCATTTATTTTGTTTGTTTACCAAACACAGATGTGTGTTTGCAGTGTAGTCAGTACTCTCCAGAGCTCTGTTTTTCAGCGGCCTTGATCTTTTTCAACCTTGTTTTCAACAGAAACATGTGTCAAGCAATTTATTATTATTATTATTATAGGTTTTCTCGGTCAAATTCGGAAAAAGAGCAGCCAATTTAACCACCAAGCTATTCTATTTCGCGCAAAATCGAGTGCTACTCAAAAGGGTCATTCGATTTCGTTTTGGGATTAGTCAAATGTAATGTTGCGTCATTCGAATTAACAAAATAATCATTCAATTTAACAATTCATCAAAGCAGCATTCGAATTCGCACGCCTCAAGAAGCGTCTGCGAATTTGAATGCTGCTTTGATGAATTATTAAATTGAATGATTATTTTGTTAAACCGAATGACGCAACATTACATTTGACCAATCATAAAACGAAATCGAGTGACCCTTTTCAGTAGCATTCGATTTCGCGCGAAATATAATAGCTTGGTGGTTAAATTGGCTGCTCATTTGCCGAAATTGACCGAGAAAACCTATATTATTATGCTTCCTTTTTAAGGGGGGGGGGGGGGATCACGCGACGCGTCAGTAGAGCGGGCGTGAAACTCAGGGAGCGACCAATGTCCCGAACTGAAGTTGAATTGATTCTACCGAATAAACACGTTACCGACCGACTTACGTGCGAAGGTACCCGCTTCGGGTATGTCGTCGTTACACATGAGCGAATTCTTTGAGTATTTTGAGTGATAATAGCTAAGCTAGTGCATAACAAATAATTGTTGTGGGTACTGTACGGCTGACCTTCCTGAAGAATACTCTTGTTGCCAGACATACAGTAACTCATAATGCAAAAACTGTACCAGCTCTTGCGGGTTTCCTCGACGGTATTGCCCCCGCCTACAAGTAGACTTCTAATCAGACTTGTCCAAGATTAAAAGAGGTAAGAGCTTATTCGTTGCCGACATCCACGCCTTTCCTCGATACACCTATTGACAACCAACATGTGAAATTTGATCAATTTAGTATATTATGCTAACAACATTATTTGAGTTTTTGCATAGGATGTGCACGTTCATTTTATAATGGTGACAGCTCTATTCAGACAACCATAGGGTGCGTTCGATTAGCTTCCCTGGGTCTACCCGCGGTGCTCACTCAAGAGCCCGTGACAAGAGCTACACGATGATCACTCACCGCTCTCGTAGTGACGTCGTTCACCTGGGGCCAGCCCCCAAGTGACCCACTCCACAAGCAGGGCACTGGGGGCTGACCCGGGTGAGCCCCTGGAATGACGTCAAAGCTATTCGAACGCACCGGGGGAAGACCGGGGTCGACCCAGGGAAGCTAAACGAACACACCCATGGACAACCATGGTATGGTTCGGAAAACTCCTCTTGTGCCATGGATGGGTCACGGAATAAGGGTCATGCAGGGTCACGACAATTTGCCCGTTGTTCAGGTTTTTTGTGGTCGATCACCAACCCGAAGAGAATCATTTCAACTAGGCCTATCAGTATCATCGTAATTTATTGAAAAGGGAATTTTTAATGTAGGAGAATCTTTACGTTGGTTAATTTGGAAAGTAGAGTAAACAATACTGGTGCTAAATTAAAATATCGGAGAACAAATTAAAGGCAGTGGACACTGTTGGTAATTATAAAACCAAGTTACTTGTGTACGGGTAATGGGGATAGTATAGACGATGTGACCTATGTTTACATTAAAACCGCCCTCTGTTGACAAAATACTGTACACGACATGTTTCGCCGGGCAAAAAGACGCGTGAGTCATGGTAAGATTGCGTGTACTTTTTTAGATGGCTGCCAAAACACAAGGGTTGTGGCCGGCGGTATGCGCACGAGTCGTGTTATGGTTTCCAAGTGACGTCAGAGGTCACATCGTCTGAAAAAATTGAAAGAAACGACTCCCTCTTAAGCAACGCATTTTTCGAGGAATAATTAATTTTCCACGAATTTGATTTTGAGACCTCTTGATTTTGAGGTCCGTAAATCAAGCATCTGAACAAGGGTCTTTTTTCTTTCATTACTAGCAACTTCGACGACGATTTGAGCTCAAAAGTTTGTTATTGATGCATATGTTGGGATACAACAAGTGAGAAGACTGGTCTTTGACATTCACCAATAGTGTCCAGTGTCTTTAAGCATTAGTTTAGCTCTTACAGTTCTCTGCCCAGATTCAAGCGATGTTAAATTAGAGTCAGCCTTTTTAAAGGCAGTGGACACTATTGGTAATTACTCAAAATAATTATTTGCATAAAACCTTTCTTGGTGACAAGTAATAGGGAGAGGTTGGTGGTATAAAACAATGTGAGAAACCGCTCCCTCTGAAGTGCCATAGTTTTGGAGAAAGAAGTAGTTTTCCACGAATTTGATTTCGAGACCTCAGATTAAGAACTTGAGGTCTCGAAATCAACCATCTAAACGCACACAACTTCGTGTGACAAGGGTGTTTTCTTTTTTAATTATTATCTCGCAACTTTGATGACCGATTGAGCTCAAATTTTTACAGGTTTGTTATTGTATGCATATGTTGAGATACACCAACTGTGAAGGCTAGTCTTTGACAATTACCAATAGTGTCCACTGCCTTTAAGTAACTCAGGTAGCCATCATGATCTTAGTTAAACCGATTTTGTCCATAACATAATCTAGTAAATCACAATGCATTTTTTTGCAGTTTAAGTTAAGACAACACTGACTGCACCGACCGTGGTTAAAACAATGGCATCGGACAAATTGGTCGGGGACTTTGATCGGTATCACCGTTCCTTCAAAGCGTTCGCTCGTAATAGTAATAGACTCCAAGTTATGACGAACTTTATACACACCCAGCTACGCCAGGTCATCAACTCCATCAAGGTCAACTCTGGTGACGTCACGCGGGTACTTAGCATCGGACCTGGCGACGGTACGTTGCAACATGGAATAACGGGTTACTTACTTATTTTGTTTAATTTATCAGTAACTACGGATTACAGATCTATTTTTGAGAGCAAATCTGTTAGCTAAAGTATAGATTAGAGGGTTGAGGTTAAGTTTGCGATTGGCTTAATGTTTTTAAGTGTTGATTGGTAGACATTTGTGAAATTGAATTCTCACGATTCATTACTCTTTTTCGTTTTAATGTTTGCACCCATGACGACCTTGGGACCGCTTGGTGGCAGCAGACTTGACCGGGAAATAATGTCACAAATTCTCGGTCTGGCGGTTAGGCGTGGGACGAGCTGCATGCTGGTCTAGCAAGCGATCAATTGATCGCCAGCTAGACCAGCATGCAGCTCATCATTCAACAGTCAGCGCTTGTGTAATAGATATTAGAGAAAAAGTCAATGTTCAGTGTTACGTAGTTCTGAACATGCGCAAAATACCAAGATTACAGGGTAAGTCTGCTGCCAACTGCCACCTAGCGTCCCAAAATTATCTAATTGTTTCGGTTCATTTATTTTTTAGGTTTTCGGACAGCAGTCGACCACAACTTTTGTGTTCCCCCCCTTTTTTTTTTTGGGGGGGGGGGGTGGGTGGGCTGTTTTTGAGTGTTACTTTCGCTCCGGGTTACGTCACCTTAAAAAAACTGTAAGCATGGACTGACAAGTTTACCCAACCAGTCTTTCTCGATGGCTAAAAAGAGTAAGACTAAGTGTCTTAAAGTGAGGCTACAAACTATCTTTGAGAAAGACTTGAGGTTGAAATGCAGGCAACTAACATTATTTTCGAAACTGAGAAAATATTCCCAAAAGTATCACCTTCAGTTTGATTCTGAATGCGATATTATGACGAATACTTCAAAGAAGTACGTTTAATGTACAACAAAATAACGTCAACACAAATTGCTGACATGGTGTAAACATTGCTCGATTGTTTTTGAAAATCTAAATATGAAACTTTTTACAGGTGAAGTTGAAGATGACATTTTGAAGGTCGTACGAGACAGGAACGAGTCCGTGCATCCCGTCACAGCCACGATCGTAGAGCCATCTGTTTACATGATTAAAGAATACCAGAATCGTGTCGACACCCAGGGAACTCAGCTACATAGCATCCGTTACGATTGGCGGACAGAGACGCTGAAGGCCTACCTGGAGAACGGCGTAAACGACGGCGAGAAGTTCCACTTCATCAGCGCCGTGCATTCCGTGTATTACTTTCAAGATCTCCCGGGCACACTCAGAGATCTGTACAGTCGACTGGAACCCGGTGGCATGATGCTGATACTGGCTGTTACGGGTACGTAATGCTCACTGTGACATCCGAAACAATAATCTGAGTGTCGGAAAACCTTGAGTTCTATATTTGTGTGGCTTTTTAGCTAGGACTGGCATAATTTTCAAGTGTCTAATTATCAAAAGTATATGGTAAAATTTCCAACCAAATTGAGTAAAACTCATAATATGGTGCACCGGTAAATAAACTCCACAAGTTAAAAATAGCCCGTAAACTTTAATTTTGAAATGATGCTCGCAATAGGCCTACTTCTGCTCAGCTGTTACCCTTTCCCCATCAGTGCGCGTTTCGTGTAGTGAATTTTTCGTCATTAATGGGGGAGTGGTCGCAACGGAAACCAACACAGAATTAAAAAATCATAATTGACTATTGAAAAACTGAACAATGTCTTAAATTATTCAGTTTCACTTTACAAAATTATACAGATTTAGTAACCAAAACTTCACAAAATTGTATATTTCCGACTCGAGAGTAAGCAAGTAAAAATGGCATCATTACTCTACAAGTTACCCGATTAGTCTGTAAAACGTTAAAGGCGGTGGACTTTATTGTTAATTTCTCAAACTAATTATTAGCATAAAACCTTATACTTGGTAACGAGTAATGGGGAAAGGTTGATAGTATAAAACACTGTAAGAAACGGCTCCCTCTGAAGTGACGAGTTTTCGAGAAACAAGTAACTTTCCACGAATTTGATTTCGAGACCTAGATTTAGAAATTGAGGTCTCGAAATCAAGCATCTGAAAGCAAACAACTTCGTGTGACAAGGGTGTTTCCTTCTTTCATTATTATCTCGCAATTTCGACGACCAATTGAGCACAAATTGTCACAGGTTTGTTATTGTATGCATATGTTGAGATACACCGAGTGAGAAGACTGGTCTTGGACAATTACCAATAGTGTCCAGTGTATTTAATGATCATTGTAAAACTTGATAAAAGTTGTGTAAAAGCATAACATTACATAAACAAACTCTACCATGGTACTTGAGTTCGGGTAATTGTTAACATTGTGTAACACATGTATTTTACACACTGTTTATCCCACTTATTATTTACTATTATTTATTTTATGTGTGTTATTAAAGATTCTATTTGTTCAAACAGGAGCAGTCGGTGCACCTTTTACAGAGAGAGATCATCGACCAAGTATAACTTCTCATGAAGTCAAGGCTTCCTGTGTAATGGAAAACATCCCCATAGCACATGAATCTGTCATCGAAGAGCGTACAGACATCACTGACTGCTTCGATCCTCCCGAAGATATGAGCGAAGACGGACGTCTTCTCCTAGACTTCTACACACACAGGGATAATTTTACTAAAACAGCCTCCCCCGAAACCCAAGCAGAGGTCTTGCAATTCTTGAAAAGTGACCGCTTCTCTGACAAGAAAGATGGCAAGATATTGCTCAAAGGAGATTGGGAGTATTTTATAATCGTACGCTAACCCGGGCTACAATTGTTTTTATTTTAATGATGACCTGGGTACATGACCTTGGCTTTCGATCCAAATCGGACCCTCTTCAGAGGCATAAAAAAAGTATACAAACAAATACGTATCCGTAGGATTTGAAAGTTTGCATGGTGGAAGTAAGATATAGAAAAGTTTGCGGTAACACCATGTAATAACAATACGTATCCATTTATACAAAAAAAGACGGGAAAGGGATTAAGGGAAGAATCCAGAAAAATAAATATACATATTTTTTTATATTTAGCTGTTCCGACCTACTGTCGGAACAGGTATTGATTTTGTCGAGATTTTAAAAACGTTTTACCAACCTTTTTTCTTTCTTAAGCGCCATAGGTTTAACACAAATTCGTAATCTTAAAAACAGAAGATATTACAGACTTAAGTCCTATATTGAATCTAAGCTTAGTACGTAACTTAATCACTAAATGTTATACTGTTTAATTTCTTAATCAACTAGCTGAGTTAAAATGACATTAATATTTAGTTAGGCAATCTTGTTAGCACTGATCTCCCAAAATTAAAGGTCAAATTTTCAAAAAAAAATTCAGATATTGACTCTCTGGGTATTGAAATTGTGCACAATGAAGTAGTTTTATATTTCACGTCATCATGAGATCATTAAAGCGTGTTTCGTATCCGTGTACAAAGTGAACTCGTGCCAAGTCCTGAGGCCGTTTGCGTTCGATGCTGTCGTTGTTTTTGTACTGTTGACATGATACTGCATCAATGGCAGACTTTGAACTTGTCTATTCAAAATATTACATTATAAGGTATTAAAGCCATTATACACTTTCGATACAGAAAAAAAAAAGTTCACAGATTTACAAATAATTTACAGGGTTTACATAAGGTAATGATGAAAGACCTCTCTTGAAATATTATTCTATGAAATGCTTTACTTTTTGAGAAAACATTAAAACAATATCAATTCTCGATAGCGAGAATTATGGATTTATTTTAAACACATCATTACACGGCGAAACGCGCGGAAACAAGAGTGGGTTTTCCCGTTATTTTCTCCCGACTCCGATGACCAATTGAGCCTAAATTCTCACAGGTTTGTTATTTTATGTATAAGTTGTGGTACACGAAGTGTGGGCCTTGGACAATACTGTTTACCGAAAGTGTCCAATGGCTTTAACCATGATCCGCAGAGTGAATGATTCGAACCGTAGACTAAGCCTGGTATATACACAAACATAGATCCAAGTCTGCTGCAATGTCGCTCTGCACAAAACCAACACCATTCCGCCCTTTGGTGCATTGACAAATTACAGCGGACGTGACAAATCAGAGGGCAAAATGTGATATAAACCTACGAAATTCCAAACTTGAATTGATTCCGCCGACTTAACACTAGAACTGAATGAGTTTACGTGAGAATGCACTGCCACTGTTGTTTAGTCGCTACACCTGAGAGAGTTCTTTGTGAGTTTTGATTGATAATAGCCAAGCAAGTGTATTACAAATTTATGGAGAGTGTAGAAGCTACTTGAAATGCCAGACAAGCAGCAATTGCGAAAAACTGTAAGAGCTCGGACGTGTGGGTTTCTTGATGGTACTGTCTCCACCTACATCTTCTAATCATTCTTGTCCAAGATAGAACGAGGTAAGAGCTTATAGTTGTCAACATCCACGCCCTTCCTCAATACACCTAATCGACAACCAACATGTGAAATTTGATCAATTTAGTATCACTCTAAATTACATAGATTTAAAATTTAAATCTTTTATAGGATTAAAATCAAAATAAATCCTAAAGATTATTTTTTAATCCAAATCGATTTAATAAATCAACAAGTATCTGTAGACCCTATTTTTTGTTTCAATCCTCCGAACGATTTAAAGAGGACGCCAACTTTATGGACAGTGGACCAATCAGCGTGACGCGATTTCGTGACGTGTTGCACGAACGTACGACTCAAAACTTTGTCGGCGGCCATTTAAAGACAGTGGACACTATTGGTAATTGTCAAAGATTAGCCTTCACAGTTGGTGTATCTCAAAATATGCATAAAAAAACAAACCTGTGTAAATTTGAGCTCAATCGGTCATCGAACTTGCGAGATAATAAGAGGGAGTTGTTTCTCATAATGTTTTATACCATCAACCTTTCCCCATTACTCGTCACCGAGAAAGGTTTTATGCTAATGATTATTTTGAGTAAATACCAATAGTGTCCACTGCCTTTAAATAAACCGACTGTGTGCGCTGCTGCTGCTGCTGCTGCTACTGAGCTGACTGCATTTTATACATGAACGAATGATCAGCAGGCATCCATTGTCACACAAGTTTCTTGTCAGAATAGAAGGCACTCCAGTAACGAGGCAAAACTTCAACATTTCCTGAGGTAGGTGAATCAATCTTTATGTAGTCGGATAGGATATGGATAGGTTTGCAATGATTGTTTACACGACGATGTCGTGTGGAGTTGTAAAAGTTATTGATTGATACGTGTACGTTGTGTTATAAAGTCAGTGAACATCGTTGTTAACTAAAATAAACCAAACATTAACCATTCCACGGAGAAACTTCATAATGTCCACGACCGTGACCATACTCCACATAGAAAGAGACGAGGAAAAGAGTGAATTTAAGACCGATTTTCACTCAGTTCCCCTCACCCTGTTCATTTTTTTTCCAGCGACGATGGCGGACCAGAGTTCAGCTCCCGTTGCATACTCTACCGAGTACCATGTATGCAATTCACGAACAACAGTGTTTTACTGTTTGGTGTTGCTTTTGTTGGTCGCCCACCAAGATAATTAATATATGTAGATAGGGCAATATTTTACAATAGAAACGTAATTAATTTATATTAGGCCTATACTAGACTCTGTGCTCTAAATATTTAAAAACGAAGAAAGAACGATTTCGATAGGCTAGCAATGTTAAATTAGTTTGACTTTCATGAGGGGGTAGAGAATTATGTTTTTTTTTTAAATAATACATCTTGAGTGAACCCATAGCATGCATAGTGGAAATTGTTTTGCAGAATAAATAATTTAAGAACATGTAGTCCTAAATCCTGGAAAATACATACAAAGCACAGATTTTTTGCGAGTCGAGAAAAAAAAAAAACCCCAAAACATGACAACAATTTTGTAGGACCTAGTTGTCTCCAGTTAAAGCTTTGTTTGAAGTTCAATAGGCTACTAATAAAACTCTATATAATAATGTGAGGTTTTTATTTTTATGTTCTGAATGTTTCCATTTTCCAGGTGATCTGTCTTCCTTAGTGGTCGCTGTTTACAGTGTTCTTTGTCCAGGCAAAGTCAAGAGGTTTCAATTGTACCTGATGCAAATCCCAACATTAATAATATTCAGATCAAGCTGGTAAGCATATCTTGTGTTTTTTCGTTGATTATTCCCATCCAATACAATTAGAATAAAAGTAAATTTTGTAATATCTTTGTTAGTGCACTGTCATTGTGGAAACATTAGAGCCTAATCTTTTTGAAAGCAAGTATATCAGAAAAAGCTAGTATCGTAACTAGACTGTCCATTTTTTCCCTGTCTATGAAACCAAAAAAATTGTTTTGTTTTAACATAATTATCTCAAATGTGGCCAGAGGTCGTTTACAACTGATTGACAACCACTCGCATCTTCTAAGAATATTTGAATAAAATTGCAGATTTAACCCTCGGGTGATAAACATGTAGCTACAAAGTAGAACTTCTCATGTTTACGGAAAACATAGGTCATGTGTATTATTTAACTTGTATATTATTTGAAAATAAAGTTTTTCAAGGAAAATATTTTAAACTGTTTTTACTTTCGGTTTTTTCCCCTGCTGGTTAAGAAATCGTGTTTAATATTTTTATACCAAGGAAGATTAGAAATAAATCCGAAAAGATTTCTAGCATCTAGGTTTAAAGGCAGTGGACACTATTGGTAATTGTCAAAGACTAGTTTCACAGTTGATGAATTTCAACATATGCATAAAATAACAAACCTGTGAAAATTTGAGCTCAATCGGTCATCGAACTTGCGAGATAATAACGAAAGAAAAAACACCATTGTCACAAGTTGTGTGCGTTTAGATGGTTGATTTCGAGACCTCAAGTTCAAAACTTGAGGTCTTGGAATAAAATTCGTGGAAAATTACTTCTTTCTCAATTAATCCTCCAAAGACTAATTTTTTTAATCTTTCGAAAGATTAATTTTAAATCCACGCTGATTGGTCCCTAAGCACAATCCTTGAAAGATTTAAAATTTAATCCTGTGGATTTAAATTTAAATCCTTGTAATTCAGAGTATAGATGCTCAAAACATTATTTGAGTTTTGTATATTATGTGCACGTTCATAATATTGTGAAAGCTCTATATGCCGACATTCTGTTCATGGTTTATACCCATGTTATACACTGATGTGTGTTAGCACTGTATACTTTCCCGAGCCCTGTGAAAAAAAGCCCAGGCACATTCGGTGGGATTCGAACCCACGACCCTTGCAATTCTAGAGCAGTGTCTTTATTCCCGATGCAAATTTAACATCTATTATAAACCAGATTATGGTTCAGCCCCTCTTGATGCAAGGTTTCGGTAAGGGTTTGAGTCAGGGTTTGGGTCAGGGTTAGGGTCAGGGTAAGGACAATGAATATTCTTCAGGGTTTTTGTGGTCGACCTGTTAGGTAGACTATGAAAACAAGAATCATTTCTTCCACAACGTTGAATTTTAAACGTAGGGAAATCTCTATGTTGGTTGATTTAGAACAAGAGTAAACACTACCGGGTGTGATATTAAAATATTGGAGAACATAAATTATTAATCAGTATCATATAGTTAAACTCTCAAAGTTCTCTGTCCCATGTTAAAGCGATGTCAAGTTAAGAGTACACCTTTCTGAGTAATTCAGGTAGCTATAACATGATCTTGGTTATAAAATTGCATTTTGTCAATAAACTATCTTGTTGAATCACAATGCATTTTTTTGCAGTTTTAGTTTAGACAACACTGACTGCACCGACCGTGGTTAAAACAATGGCATCGGGCAAATTAATCGGAGATTTCGATCGGTATCACCGTTCCTTCAAAGCGTACGCTCGTAACAGTAACAGACTTCAAGTTACGACCAACTTTATACACACCCAGCTACGCCAGGTCATGGCCTCAATCAAGGTCAACTCTGGTGACGTCACGCGGGTACTTAGCATCGGACCTGGCGACGGTATGTTTCAATAACGAGTTGACATAAATAGTAATTTTTACTACGAATTACAGATCTGTTGTTTACTGCAAATCTGTTAGTATAGATTAGTATTGTATGGTTGACATTATGTGTGAGGTTGAAGATTGAAGATTCATGATCTCGGTATTTTTTTTTTTTTTTAAATCTGCGGCCCACACACCCATGGCGACCTTGGAACCGCTTGGTGGAAGCAGATTTGCCGGGGAAATGGACCTTATCCACGACCTTATCGCAAAATACTCAGTACACGCGCGTAAGGCGTGGAACGAGGTTTACATGCTGGTCTAGCTAGAGATCAATTTTGATCGCTAACTAGACCAGCATGCATCATCATTGAACAGTTGGCGTTTGCGTAATGGGTCTTTGAGGAAAGGTCCATGTTCATTGTTTACATA
This sequence comes from Asterias rubens, assembly GCF_902459465.1. Classification (NCBI taxonomy): domain Eukaryota; kingdom Metazoa; phylum Echinodermata; class Asteroidea; order Forcipulatida; family Asteriidae; genus Asterias; species Asterias rubens. The sequence continues at coordinate 13,923,557 of NC_047070.1, read as the reverse complement.
GTTCTGAGCATACACAATTACATAGTTCTGAGCATGCACAAAATACCAAGAACAAAGGATTAACCTTGTACGTCTGCTGCCACCTAGCGTCCCAAGAAATCCAATATTGTACTGTTTTTTAAAAAAGGTTTCGTCTTTTGTTTTTCCTCCGTTTTTATTGTCTTTTAGTGACACACAGACTACGTCACCTTAGAATAAGTTAGCATAGCCTGAGGTGTTTACCCTACCAGTCTTTCTCCAAGGCTAAAAAGAGAAAGACAAAATCGTCAGGCCACTAAACTATCTATATGATAATTCTTGTTCAAAACGTTAAGACACTAACTATCTTTTGAAATTGTGAAAATATTTCGGAAATATCAACTCTGGTTTGATTCTGGTCAAAAGCGATACTTTGAGACTCCATCTTCAAACGCTCTGGGATACTTTAAAGAAGTATACATTGTGTGTACAACAAAAAATAGCGTCAATACGAATTGCTTATACATGGTTTTTGATTGTTTTTGAAAACCTCAACAATGGTACATAGGTGAAGTTGAAGATGAAATCTTAAAGGTCATACGAGACAGGAACGAGTTCGTGCATCCCGTCACAGTCACGATCGTAGAGCCATCTGTTTACATGATTAAAGAATACCAGAATCGTGTCGACACCCAGGGAACTCAGCTACATAGCATCAGTTACGATTGGCGGACAGAGACGCTGAAGGCCTACCTGGAGAACGGCGTAAACGACGGCGAGAAGTTCCACTTCATCAGCGCCGTGCATTCCGTGTATTACTTTCAAGATCTCCCGGGCACACTCAGAGATCTGTACAATCGACTGGAACCCGGTGGCATGATGCTGATACTGGCTGTTACGGGTACGTAACGCTCACTCTGACCTGACCAAAAACAATAATCTGAGAGTCGGAAAACCTTGAGCTCTGCTTTCGTAACTTTTTGGCTCGGGCTGACATAAATTTTAATGTCTTATTATCAAAAGTATGGTAAAGTTCCAACCAATTTTATCACGAATAAATCTTTATGCTGGATGGAGCGTAGTGATTCAAACTCACATGGTGTACCGGTGAGTAAAATCCACAAGTTAAAAATATATCATAAACTGTAAGATTAAAATTGAAAATGTTAAGGATACTATACACGCTAATCCCCTTTATTGCGCCCAAAATGGCCTCCTTTCTATGAAAAAACGCCGATGATCAATGTAAAAGTTGTGTAAAATGCTAAAAGCATACAATTACATAAACAAACTCTACCATGGGGTTGTGTATTTGAGTTTGGGTAAATGGTTCAAATAAGTTAAAGGCACCTGGAAATAGATTTTTTTTTCAAACATTAGAGTATATAGTCATGAACAATAAAATTATTTTTTGAGTAATTGTTTTTAACGATTTATATGTTTAAACAAACAAATAAAGCTGTGTGGGGGTGACTCCGCCTACCCCTTTTGTGACGTCAATCGAGGAAGACTTTGCCTCGATCGAACATCGAACACACGAACGTGCAAGTACATTCAAGTCTTAGTCGTGAGTTTGTACGTTTTGAAAAAGTTGTTTTCTTGCATTTTTCCAGCAATGTCGACCAGGTGTATTGCTGCTGCTGGTCAGTTTGCCAAGTTGTCTGGTCCGTCGTCCTATACAGCGCCGTGCAGCAAACACTTCTAGCCGTCGTGCTTCGAGAATCCGGAATACACTTCAGATTTTGACATGAAGAGAAAAGTTCTTTTCTAAAACATGACGCCATCCCAATAATTTTTCCAGCTAGTGGGGAAGTCAAAGAAGGTACCTGAAAGACGTAACGAACCTAAAAGAGCATTTGCCTAACGTGAAACAAATCAGGTATTGTTTTTAGCTTGCGCCAAGCGTCACTATGTTGTGTTGGCACTGAATGCGATTCATCGTGCCTCGATTGACGTCACGAACAGCGGCCTCTCGGGTCGGGCTTTTTTTCAAATGTGTAAATAACATGGAAACTATTTTTTTTAAACCTTAGTTAATGGTTTATTCATATTCCACACATCAAAACACATATTTGAATGACAAAAGCTTTATTTTGACAAAATACCACTTCCAGGTGACTTTAAATATTATCTTACACACTACTGTTACCCACTTATTTGTAACCGCTAATATAATTAAAGTTGTTTTGGTCAAACAGGAACAGTTGGTGCAGCTTTTGCAGAGAGATACCATCAACCCGATATAACTTCTCAAGAAGTCAAGACTGCATGTGTAATTGAAAACATCCCCATAGCACATGAATCTGTCATCGAAGAGCGTACAGACATCACTGACTGCTTCGATCCTCCCGAAGATATGACTGAAGACGGACGTCTTCTCCTAGACTTTTTCTACACAAACGTGGCTAATTTGACTGAAACAGCCTCCCCTGAAACCCAAGCAGACATCTTGCAATTCTTGAAAAGTGATCGCTTCTCTGACAAGATAGATGGCAAGATATTACTCAAAGGAGATTGGGAGCATTTTATAATCGTACGCTAACCCGTGCTCCTCAAAAAATATATATATTACATTTCTTGAACTTGAAACACACGGTTTTGAATATCTTGGGGTCTTGCAGTCTTGGGGGCAAAAGCGTTGTCATGAGATTTAAGTCATTAAAGTGTTATGTTCAATAATGAGAGGAACTAGCGAGTGAAACTAATGGCGGGATATTGACGACAGTGCAAAGTCTGTCTCGATTGACGTCACAAAAAAGGGTAGGCGGAGTCACCCCAAACAACTTTATAATTAATTTGTTTTTAACATATCGTGACAAACTAAAATTGTTTTTGTTTGTTCATAAGCATATAGGTGACTTTTATAAAGCCATTGTATTTCAAGGGTTTGTATATACCCTTGGTTTTTTAGCCCTTCGAATGTTTCAATCCTATACAAATGTAAATATACACAATAAAACTAACACACGAAAATTTAATTTCAAAAGTTGGCCGATAATCCGGAATGTTTGTCCACGCAGGCAGAACATAATAAGAACACACATATCTTTTAGAAGCGTTACCGGTTTACTTCATTATTCAAATTTGTTGGGATAAAAAGTGATATCTTTTTCCATAACCACACTACTTCGAAGTGAAATTGTTCTCAACATTGCATTATACTATCAAAAGCTAGCGTAACTGATAACACGAAAGTTTGTACTAAAATTAATATTCGGAGTCATTACCAAACGTATACAGACCCTTTAAGCGGGGAGTGAAAACCATACGTGGCACTGAGCATGGCCCCCCTATGTCAACAATGTTGTTTCTCATTGTCTGTTTGCTGCACCCCCGCCCCCCCCCCCGATAGATTCATCAAGTGTTTTGTTTTTCTTCGAAAAGGCATTTTATACATGTAGTTACATCAGTTGTCGGTACCGTTTACAGACGGATGTGGTATAGGTTGTGCGTTCGTTTAGCTTCCCTGGGTCATCCCCGATCTGCCCCGGTGCGTTCCAATAGCTTTTGACGTCATTCCAGGGGCTCACCCAGGTCAGCCCCCCAGTGCCCTGCTTGTGGAGTGGGTCACTTGGGGGCTGGCCCCAGGTGAACGACGTCACTACGAGAGCAGCGAGTGGTTGTTGGTTTAGCTCTTGTCAGGGGCTCACCCGAGTGAGCACCGCGGGGTAGACACAGGGAAGCTAAACGAACGCACCCATGAGTGTGCAGAGTCTGTGTTGTGCCTGGCCTTACCCACGCACACAAGACACATTGGAAAGAGATTATATTAGTTTTCTTTAAGTCTGCCTAAAAAAAAAGGTTTTAAAATGACGAAAAATTGTGCTATCGAGACGAGCGTTATTGACAGGATCTATTTTCTTGCCATTTCATTTTATTTCAAGTCTGTATGAATAATTATGTTCGATTTGTAAATGTTTTAATCGAGCAACTCCTTTATGTTTCAACTTTTGGTATGTATTGTCTTTGGGATTGTATTGGTATTTTTTTCAAATTTTAATTGAATTCTTACCTCCTCATGCTTATGTAATCATACCTTCTTATGCTTTTTGCGCACCGCCTTAAAGCATTGCACAAATATTTAGCATTATGCCTCTATCAATGCATCATTTTGTTCTTCTTTTCTTTAAAACCAAGGTCTTCTGACGCAATTCATGACAGAATAAACATTATTAACTATGTGGAGTGGTTACTGCATTGTAATAGTTTCCAAGGAAACTGTCTGGAACTCATCTCCTTTGTTTGTTAGAAAGTAAATTAGTCACTGAGGAATTATCGCTAGTATGAAGGACACTCCGATCGATTGCAAGTTGTTATTGCAGTGTTTAGTTACTAGCACCACTGCGTTGAATCTATTTGTTACACGTACATTTTGTACACTCCATTTTGCAGCACCAAATGAAAACAAAACAAAACACAGCAACTTATCTAGTCGTATCCAGCTAGGAAGATGTCACTACAGTAGGGTTAAATGAAACAACGAATAATAATAATATCTCGATGTTATGGAAAACGAGATGATGAGAAATAAAGATAAATTTTAATTGTATAAGAGTTGCATTAATTTTCAAATTTCAGTTTTGTTAAATGGCTGCATTTGGGTCAGAATGTTCTGAGTTGTAAGATCATGTAATTAATGTATACTTGGTTTGCGGTAACACCATGTGTGTATCTACTTACTAGGTAGAGTTGTTCATAGGGAACTGTCTTGCTTTATTCTACTGCCGTGGAGTAGATAATCGGAGGTTCGGGAGACTTCTCAGTTCTGAAAAGAAATGTCCTGCTTTTTAACTATTACCAGGGCGGATGGTATAGGAATTAGACTGGACTACTACTTTAGCTTATAGGATCGTAATTAACTGTACTGCCGCGGAGTCAGTTCTGAAATTGGTCTCAACGTTTCGACTAGCTTGCTCTAGTCATCGTCAGGAGACTCTGGAGTGTCTACACGTAAATGGCAGCTCAAGCCACCTAGTACAAACGAAGTGTCTGTACGTAAATGGAAGTAATTCAGTCAGCATTTTAGGTTGTAGATAGAAAATAAGGCAGCATTAATAACCAGGGTGTTTGATTGCACGAACGAACGAACGAACGAACGAACGAACGAACGAACGTTCGTCACCGTTCTCTTTCATTAGAAGATTTGCATGATTTGGACAATATTGTGTTTGCACAGGTTACAATGGGCTTAGTCTTGATTCTCAGCCACTACGGGTATAAAATCGACAAGATCAATGAACTCCAATTAAAATAATAACACCAACTCGTTGGTAGTTGTGACGTCATCGAAAGAAAGATAGAGGCAGGACGCGCATGCGCCAAATCAAATGGAACACGCGTATAAAGCAATAGCCTGTTTTGCCTTGCAAAGTGGGTCAGCTATCAATAACATTGATGATTTCCACAAAATACTCAACCAGAAGAATCAATGTTGTTGAGTTTCAACTTTCTCTCAAGATTATAATACCGAAGCAATTGTTTAGTGCTTGATGTTGCCAACTTGAATCAAACGTATTATTTTAAAGCTATACTTAACTATTATCATGGGCAGAGAGTTGCGACAATGCACATATGTCGCAATATGTGTTTCCTTGGCCAACTTGTTGTGCTGTGAAACAATTTTGCAGTCGGCAGATTTCTCTAAACCCTCGGTATCTAACATTGCTCTTAAGAACCATCTACTACTGAGTCTACAACGAGTCAGATCTGCGTCAAGATGCTTGGCCAACTGCCTCCGTGAACCCCAATGTGTGGCCGTGAGTTACAGCCAGCTAACCGGTGAATGTGAGCTTTATGACGGCAGCAAGACTGACCACCCATCGGATGTCATTACGAATGATGGATGGTCTTATTACGAAATCACGTCAAAGGTAATACACAAAAATCTTCTGATTTTCAATGACAACCATTGATTCGTTAGTAATTTGGTTAAAGTGATGGGGCTTTGAAGAATGTCATATAACTGATTGTATTTTATGTTTTTACCTATGCCAATCAGTGGGTTTCGTGACGTCACAGTGGATCGTGTCGCTCCCTTTTTACCTTTGATTCATTGTAATTTCCGATGCTAATAACCAAATAACAACAACTTCAAAGCTATATCTTTGCCCTTCACATTCAATGGTTATTTAATAAAACTACTTTATTTTTTAAATTATACTTATGAATAGAATCATTGAAAGGATAACGCCAACAGAGAACACAATCCCGGCCATATCTCGTTGGGCCCTGACCCCGCCCCATGTTCAATGTCGGCTCTTGTTGTGCACCTTGTTTTTTATGTCGGCTCTTGTTTTTTATGTAAGTCAGTGTTGTGATAGTTTGTTGGTGTGTTTGTTTGTTTTGTTCGGTTTTTGTCTGTCCGTAGGTACGGGAACAAAAGCCTTGCTTCACCCTATGCCTATATGTTGTCCTGTTTGTCATTATTTACTCAACTTCCGTGTAAATTGTTATTGTCTTGGCTACATCTGTGGTTTGCCATTATCTATTCATTATCATGTATATTAACTTTAGCGATGTACACAAATGTAACTTTATGGCAACATTGAAATAAATGTATTGAAATGAAATGAAATTTAACAGGCTTGATGGGAGACTTTTGGGACGCTTGGTGGCAGCAGACTGAGCAGGTAAAATCCATTGCTCAGAACAACGTACAAAATCGACATTTACCTGGTAAGTCTGCTGCCACCTAGCGTCCTAAAGTCTCCCATTGGTCATGCCTACGCTGCCATTCATGTGGAGATTGACCTCCCATTTTTGGCCTTTTCCTTCTTTTCACTCAACTTGAAGAGTACCTACTCGAAGGTTTTGTTTTCAAACAAAGTAATATTATTTTTAGACAAAAGGCTAAATTTTACACACCTGACACCATTGTGAAACGAAATGCCGCAGTATTAAACAACAACAACAACAACAACAACAACAACAACAACAACAACAGCAGCAGCAGCAGCAGCAGCAGCAGCAGCAGCAACAGTAACAGCAGCAGCAGCAACAAAAACTCGGATGAGTGTTCTTGTCATAGCTCTTGTGGATGGTGGGTGTATGATAATATTAGACGGCACAGTTCAACGAACTACTAGCAAGGAGTCGGTGAGACGATGGGAGGAGAGTTTGTCCGAAATTTATGGCTCTACAAAAGAGTTAATGTATTTTAATCTTAACGGAACTAAAAATCTGCAGTGTTTGTAGCAAAAGAGGAATAATTATGTTGTTTTGTATTTATTCGTTTAAAAGGGCGATTTCGAGGGTAGTTTTGAACGGCTGGCTTCCTTTGTGTGGCTTCGGCCCCGTGCAGTTCTGGCTTTGTTTTTATTGCGAACACTTCAGGTCAATGTTTCGCCGCATGGACCGCTGAAAATGATTAAAGCATGATTTTTTTTCACGTAAAATGGGATTAAAGTAGACTTTCCTTTTTAACTGACAATCACCATCTCAGACCACACAAGTTCTATCAACGGACATGCCTTCAACAACAGCACCCACAACAACAGGGCAACCGACAACTCAAGCGCCGACAACGGAAACACCGTCAACGACTGCGTTACAAACAACCAAACAGCCGCCAACAACCGATATGTTGACAACTAGCCAGACAACTGGACAACCGACAACTCGAGAGCCGATAACGGAAAAGCCGCCAACAACTGCGTTGCAAACAACCAAACAACCGTCAACAACTGACATGTCGACAACCATGCAGACAACTAAACTGCCGACAACTGCATTCAAAACAACAGGTAGGAGTGCACTCCAACCCCCCACCCCAACTCCCCAAAAAATTTGGTGGTCTTTTTCGTTTGCGGAATATGTTCAGCTAGCTGTTTACAACTGGACCAGAATTTAAATGCTGCAAGAGATATGTTTGAATCATATTCTTCAATTGGGCATTGATTGTTCTATGAATAAACACTTCTGTTCAATTCCTTGCAGCAATAACTGCGAATGTTCCATCACTTGACTCGTCAGAGGAATGGAGCTACAAAGACTAGACCGGGGAAAATGTAATTCAATGCGTTACTGGTTGTCACGAAGACCATTATGTTAACGGATTATGATGTGGAACAAAACTCACGTGTTAAAAAAATTCAGTGCTGTATTTTGTGCGCTCGAAATAATGTGGTGGTTTTCACTTGAATCAATTTGGTAAATTGACAGGTGCGGATTACTCTTATAGTTGGGAGGTGTCCCTTCGACAGAACCAACCAGTTATTAGGCCGTTGCTTTTTGGGGTTAATTTTTCAAGTAAATTTGTTTAATGTTCCAATCACTGCTGTTTAAACGTAAAAAAGAAGTAACAAAATATAACGCCGCTTTTACTGAATACGTTTAGCAATGAATGGAAATTACCGCAATATAAATTTAACTGGGTAAGAAGTAGGGGCCTTTACAACAGTTTTGGACATAATAAAGCATTTTGAGAAACATTTCACTTTAAAGTAGGCTACTGCGGTTATGACAAAAGTGTACAAATTTTATCCACAAAATTTTATTACAAGAAGCGTTACAGCTTCTCATATTGTGTACAAGATTCAACCTTCCGGCGCGGATATAAAATTTGCTCTAAATTTCCAGCGATACCTCAACAACGTCGACCATTTGAAATTAAAGTTGTTTACATTTTAATAATACAACTCCAATTATAATGGATCGAACTGTTTCCAAAACTAAAGGTATAAATTGCCTTTCCCCTTTGTGCGTATAGGCGCCGTGATCGGGTTTCCCAGATAAGTGCGACAAAAATGACCTATCTATATTATCACTATTATTATTTAAATAAATGTGTTAAAATTATGTTTGCTTTAATATTTCTTACTTTTTCTCTTACTTTTGGACCATCAGCCCAGCCTGGTCCCAGAGATTGTTGGGGCTATTACAGTGATGGATTCTATAACAGTGGTCTCTATACCATCTACATCAAGGGGGCAGCACCTGGTGGAACTAGTGTATATTGTGACATGCAGTTTGGTGGAGGTGGGTGGACGGTAAGTGGTTTAACAACAGAAACGACTCTTTCTAATAATACTTATTATAGTGGCTTCTCATATATTGCTCTATCCGTCACTCAGTGACGATCAAGGTGCTTTTACTGCAAGATGTGCGACTACGTTTGAGATCTACTCCGTTAGCACCATAAGAAGGTTTACGGGGTGCCATGCGCAATATGATGCCTTTCAAGCCAGTAACACCGGGCGAACCCCCTCTCTTGTCAATAGGTGCACTGTTTTTTTGTTTTACGTGCGTTACACAACATACGGGACCGACGGATTTACGTCCTATCCGAAGGACGAAGCATCACAAAGCGTCTTGCTTAAGGACACAGGTTTCATGCTGTGGCTCGAACCCACACTCTGCTGTACAGAAGGGAAAAAACAGAGCTTGAGTTCGGTGCTCTTAACCGCTAGGACACGACGTAAAGAGAAAATATGCATTTGTTTTTACCCATAAGCACCGATGTGTGTTAACACGGGGACTCAGTGTTGAAAAATGTAATAATATAACTTGACTTACTATTTCTAAACTGACGACACTTTCACGTCCTATCCGGTCGACTGATCTTTAGGCGGCAAAAGGTTGGTGACCCGTTTCAGGGTTACTGAACCGTGCAGACGTCGAGTGATCTTCTTATAGCTACACTATAGGCCCCCCGCAGACAACCTTCTCTGTTTTGTGATGGTCCGGATCCCTCCCTCTTCATGTAGATCGCCTCTTTCACTCCTCTTTCCAAACACCTTGCCTCTCTTTCCAAGACAACATTGTTCTCGTTGTTGAAGGAGTGGTTTGAGGTTTTTAGGTTCGTAAAGATGACAGAGTCTCCACAACCCCGTCTGTGCTGGGACATACGCTTGGCAAATGTCTGTTAAAAAGAAAACACAGACAGAACTAATGCAAACAAAAAGACAAAAAGAGAAAGAAAGAAGAAAACAAGATTAGAATAGAAGATTTGGGTGAGGGTGACAATTCGAGTGCCTTTTATGAGCCTGCTCGCGTGGCTGATATACAAACAGATAGTCTCAAAAGATGTAAGACCAAATGATTTTCTTTGACATTTTTTTATTGGAATCTGTGTCCCCTATTTTCATCCACAGACGATACAGAGGCGGGTCAACGCTGTCGACTTCTATCGCAACTGGGCGTCTTACAAGATGGGCTTTGGTATCATTGATGACAATGATTCCGATTTCTGGCTCGGATTAGATCTCATTTACCTCTTGACAAATCAAGACGACTACCAGTTGCGTATTCCACTGGTGGACTGGTACGGTGAAGTCAAATTTGCCAAGTAGGTGGATATTTCACTTGCAGCTATTGGTGGCAGCAAGACTTTGTCTCGTCAGTGTTTTCTGTTTATCTAATTTAAATTGTACAGACTTGTTTTGCCGAAAGCATCGAAGAGAAACGAACAAAACAATATTGAATTCTAACTATTATTTAGTAGATACAAATGAACTACACATGAATAGTACAATAACGGGTACAACCATGTACTGAACATTGAACCTCTTCTTGAGGGAGTATTGGCCCTCTACGTTTCAGAGCCAACATGTCTCTTAAAGGCAGTGGCCACTATTCGTAATTTATTAGCATAAAACCTTTCTTGGTGACGAGTAATGGGGAGAGGTTGATGGTATAAAACATTGTGAGAAACGGCTCCCTCTGAAGTGCCATAGTTTTTGAGAAAGAAGTAATTTTCCACGAATTTTATTCCAAGACCTCAAGTTTTGAACTTGAGGTCTCGAAATCAACCATCTAAACGCACACAACTTCGTGTGACAAGGGTGTTTTTTCTTTCATTATTATCTCACAAGTTCGATGACCGATTGAGCTCAAATTTTCACAGGGTTGTTATTATATGCATATGTTGAGAGACACCAACTGTGAAGGCTAGTCTTTGACAATTACCAATAGTGTACACTGCCTTTAAAAAGAGATTCAATACATGATTGTACCCGCAAGTTTAATATTTATGTTGTTATATTCATATTACTCACCAAAGTCAACAGGCATTCTTAATGCACATTTAAAAAAACAAATCGGATAAAGTATCAGGGAATAAGAAAACAAAATAAAAGTGTACACACATTATGTGCACGTTAGGCACTAAAGAGTTAAATTTAAATTGGGCGGAATGAATAGCCCCCCCCCCCCGGGTATACAATGCTCCACATACATCGGTGTTAGGGTTAAAACCAAATAATATTTCCCCGTAATTGAATAGATAAGAACGACCCAAGCGAAATAGTTTTGTTGTTGTTGTCTTGTAGATACAGTGAGTTTCGAGTGAACAACGAAGCGGACAACTATCGACTGACGGTTAGTGGCTTTACTGGAACTGGAGGTAATGTTTCACAGCTCATATTCTATCTTAAACTTGGCTGTAAACTCTCGCTATAATAATATAGTAGTTACAAGAAGGAAGTATGGATTCCAAGTGCACGACGAAGAAAGATAGGTGATCACCGATATTAGGGCAAGATAGCTACCGTAGCTCATTGGTAGAAAGCCGTCATAAAACGAAATGTCACCGATTTTAGTCCTGTTCTGGTATTTGTTTCTGTTTCTAAAAGATTACAACCCCTAAAAGTTTTTATCCCAGTGTAATAAGATTACTTAATGATTAATACTTTTTAATTTGTTTTCGGTGGTTTGCATTTTTTTTTTTTTTTTACTGTAATCGTCTCTCTGCATAAAGTGCGCATACTGTTTATTTGTTCGTTATTGTATGCCTATGTGGTTTAAGGGTTTTCTGTATTTTTGTAATTTTTAATACATTTAGACTCGCAAGCCGAAGTGAATTTCACTGTATATGTATATATTATATCTGTGTGGCAATAAAATAATTGAATATAATTGAATTGAATTGACAATCACTTACAAATCGCATCCCAGAAACAAGTTTTAAAATAAAATTAGATAAATAAACTAGCCTTTACAACTGTTAGTTTATTAAAAAGTCACGCTGCTGTGTTGTTATTTCCAATTATTGTTGTGATTTTGTTTAATACCACTCAACAAACCAGAAGACAAATTACTCAAGTACGTTCACCAGTGATTCTCTTTTTCTATCGCAAACTTTACAAAGACTATTATAATGCGCCTGTAGAATCCCAACCAACAAAACAATGATGTTTTTGTGTCATTCTTTCGTAGGTGATTCACTGATAGCGACTCACAATGGAATGCAATGGACAACCCACGACAAGGACAACGACAACGCCATCGGAACCAATTGTGCCGAGGTGTACCAGGGAGCTTGGTGGTACAACTCCTGCCATACGTCTAACCTGAATGGTCCACGAACATCTGCCAGTATTTCACCCGGTCGTGGCATGGTGTGGAAGACATGGCCTGGGGAGTCCGTCTCCTTAATGGAAGTAGAAATGAAAATAAAGCCACTAAGTGCCGGCTAAACAGACCATAAACATAAAATTGATTGATTTGAGACTACATACCCTTTCAGGTAGTCTGTGGCAAGACAATATCAATTTTCCATCGGTTAAGACAACAACGAGGCAAGAACAATACACACTCATTAAAATTCAACTTTAGACTTCATTATAAACTAGTCAGTTTGTCTGCCGTCAGACAAACTTGTTGTTGTTATTATTTTAAATTGTTATGTGATTTATTAAAGGCATTGCATTTGGAATGGAAAATTGAGACAATGTAGTCATTAAAATATAAACAGCCTACAAACACCCATTGAATAGCGAGGACAAAAGACAAACTGAGTTGTGGCGGTGCTATTGCGAGATCACTGCTCTCGCGCGAAATGCTGGTTGCCGACTTCTACTCCCCATGTAGTCGTGACAGCAGTAGTAGAATACCGCGGGATTCTAATGGGAGAGTCGGAACGCTATCACCGAGACAGACATTTAACGACTTGTCCACAAGTCTATTGTTCTATGAATGATTCATAGGTTATGAAACGTGCGTTATTCAAAAGTACGATTAACCAATCAGAACGATTAACCAATCAAAACGCGGACTTTCTCTAGTTTAGTCCATTTTGTTTTGGAAGGGTTACAGGAAAATACCAAAAAAGTAAGAAATCAATTCAGACGAACATGGAAGTGGGTCAGTTTTTATAATAAGTTTATAAAAGGGAATGAAGGATCAACAAAAGGAAGTGTGAATGAAAGAGAAGAGATTGCATTATACCCAAAAACGTTTTATAAACGAAACCCAAAATGGATGATTGTTGTTTTCACAGACAGTGTGCATAATTTATTATTCATAAATACCTCAGACAGTTTCGCTATTCCTATTGGTGGAGAGCACGTCACGTGGGTGTGTATAAACCTTTGTTTATGACCAGTAAAAAGTGTTGAAACATTGGCGTGACACACGAGTTTGCACATGTTCTTATAAGACAGTTTCTTCATTCCTATTGGTCGAGAGCAACGGCCGAGACAGTTGTGCCACATCACGCGATACGCGCGACGCGCACAGCATTCCCTTATATTAAAGGAGTTGTTTATCAGAGGGCGGCGGAGGGCTTTACCATTTAATAGCTGGAGTGGTGTTGTGTTGATAGAAATCATTGAAAAATTATAATTTTTGCATTTGTTTAACTTTTTGACCATAAGTGGTGATGTTTTTTGACCGAAAAGGTATTTGAATGGGAATCAAATTATGTTGAATCGGTTTTCAACTGGTGGTTTAAACCTGCCGACTGCGCCGAGGCCTGGTTCTTGATAATTTACCTCGACCTCGTCTCGGTAAAATTATCAAGAACCAGGCCTCGTTGGGGATTTAATTAAACCACTAGTTGAAAACCTCATCACCACACATTGATTCCCTTATTGTATGCTGACCCGCTGACCCCGTCGCTTTGCTTTTTATACCAAATGGGAAACAAAAGTCTAGATTTATAATAATCAAATAATAATAATAAACCACATGCAAGTTGTAAAAGGGCCATCGTGGCTGTGCCACTCAGTGCGTGTTTTCCCTTCCAGTCGACTAGGATAACTGGGCCCAATTCCTTGGCTCTGCTCCGTAAGCAAATAATCGGCGCTTACGGAAGCAGGGAAGTCTGCGCTTACGTCCAGCGTATTTCACGGGTTAGCGGCGAGTTTTGGCTCGTGCGCGTGCGTACTCAGCGTTACTAGGCACTCTCCACGTTACAAGGCTAGCAGCACGTAAGCGGATAATTGCAACTGTAAGCACAGAATTTGGCGGTAAGCAGAGCCATGACATTGGGCCCTGCTCTATTCGAGCCCCGATGAGTGACAACAGACTGTGTCACAACCAGAACTGTTGACATTTCAAAGCTGACAAAGAATAAGAAATGGGACTATGTTTTGAAATTATTGGTCTTACCATTTTTAATTCGTGATAATTTGCTGGCCGCGGTCTGGGTTAAGATTGCTTGCAAGTCCAAATTGGTATTCATTGGTTGTGCATAAACCAATCCCCAATGAATACGACTTGTGTAATTGGATGAAACCTTCTTCTATTCTTCTATCTTGTAGCGAAATTAAATGACAATTAATTTGAAATGATAGACAGCCTGGTTAATTTTTGTTAAAGACAGTGGACACTATTGGTAATTGTCAAAGACTAGTCTTCACACTTGGTGTATCTCAACTGCATAGTATAACAAACCTGTGAAAATTTGAGCTCAATCGGTCGTCGAAGTTGCGAGATAATAATGAGGTTGTGTGCGTTCAGATGCTTGATTTCGCGACCTCAAGTTCTAAACTTGAGGTCTCAATATCAAATTCGTGGAAAATTACTTCTTTCTCGAAAACTATGTCACTTCAGAGGGAGCCGTTTCTCACAATGTTTTATACCATCAACCTCTCCCCATTACTCGTTACCAATTAAGGTTTTATGATGATTTTTTTGGGAGTAATTACCAATAGTGTCCACTGCCTTTAAGTGCGGATTCATGAGGTTATAGATTAGGGCCCAAATTATGCGCTTACGATCACAATTCCCCGCTTACGTGCAAGCCCCGAATATCTGAGCTAGCCCTGTAAGCGTAAAATGCTTCCGTAACCGCCAACTCTGTGCTTACGGTAAGCAGAGCCATGAAATTGGGCCCTGTTTATTAATAAATATGTAAATTGTATCAACAAACAAATTGTCTTATATCAGTGTTGTAGGTCATCCGCTTTGACATGCTAGTCTTGGTCTAGATCTTGGTCTTGGGTGTACCGGTCTTGACTACAACACTGTCTTACAGCTCTCAGGTAGTTTTAGGGAATTCACAATATTATTACTAGTTGACGCAAAACAAAAAAGGTTTCTTAATACGGGTGAGACAATTCAGGATCAACAAGATGTCAAAGGTAAAATTGTCGTGCACACCTTTATTTATTTTACAAACGAGGTATATACAATTGCACAAAGGCAACGTGAGGTGGTGACTTGATGCGAAGACTAGTCGTTTCCATTGGTTTGGGCCACAATGTGATGTTAACCAGTCTGATGCCTCCTTGTTTGATTAGTTGGTAGACTGTTTGTTTGTTGGGGTGTTTGTTTGTTGGGGTGTTTGTTTGTAAAAACAAGAAGACGGTTTCATTTTATTTATAAAAATGAATAAATTCTCTCTTTGGCAAAGTCAACAATGTGTAATATGAACGTGTCTGTTAAGACAATCGTGTCAATTGCAATACCCTTTGCGATTAAATGTTAAAATAATAATGACGAAACGGCACTGCGGTACTAAGATTATAGCAGCTAATAGCTCTGGCGTATTTGTCTTTATCCTTCCCAGGCAATAATCCCAATACATTAGCCTTGTCCAGTTTATTACCAAGTCGCCACTTCGCATCGATTGGTGAAGTCGACCTCCAGACTGATGTATAACAATACAGCCTGACGCCAGCCATGCTAGCCTGTGACTTACACTGCTGCATAACGGTAATGGAAGACAAACGCTATATGTTCGTTATTGAATTACACTACCTTCTGATGGTACCAAACTCGCTTGCGAAGCAACAAAACAGTGTCGGAGTAGCCCTGGAAATCAATTAGTGGGTTTTATGCGATACGTATTAAAGAGACCTCCATAAAGCAAACGTACAAGAACAGGCAGAACTGAGTTAAAGCATGCAGACAAATCAGAATTACAGAAAAACAGAACAATCAGAACAATCAGAACAATCAGAACGATCAGAATAATCAGAACAATCAGAAAAATCAGAATAATTAGAACAATCAGAACAATTAGAATAATCAGAACAATTAGAACAATTAGAATAATCTGATTAATCAGAACAATTGGAATAATTAGAACAATCAGAACAATCAGAATGATCAGAACAACTACAACAATTAGAACAATCAGAATAATCAGAACAATCAAATCATTCAAAACAATAACAGAACAATTAGGACAATTAGAATAATCAGAATAATCAGAACAATCAGAATGATCAGAACAATCAGAACAATCAGAAGAATTATGACATTTAGACCAATCAGATTAATTCGAACAATTACAAAAAAAGCAATCAGAACAATCAGATATCAGATTAACCAGAATGATCAGAACAATCATCAACGTAAGCCCAATCAAATTAATTCGAACAATCACAGAAAATAGAGCAATTACAACAATCAGCACAATCAGAATAATTAAAACAATCAGAACAATCAGAACGATCAGATTAACCAGAATGATCAGATTAACCAGAATAATCAGAACGATCAGAACAATCAGAACAATCAGAAGAATTATGACAGTTAGACCAATCAGATTAATTCGAACAATCACAAAAAAAAACAATCAGAACAATCAGCACAATCAGAATAATATTAATAACAGTGAGTACAATAAAGAGCACCTTAAGGGACATACAATGAAAAAAAAACACAAAGAAATGCACACAAGAAATGCTTTGATTACTTTTTTTGTACATTTAAGATCCATACGTGGGCTCGAACTAAGGTTGTGTACTTGAGTTAAAACGTGTCGAGCTTTAAATCATTCATATGCACTTGAAATGATTCAAAACTCATATTTAATTAATCAAAAGGGCTTCTGGAAATCGTTCATTTTCGGCCTTTTCTGAAAAGTCTCAACCAAATTAATGTACCAGTAAATTGAAACGAAGACCATATCTGGCGTTATGTATGAAAAAATCGGTGCAACTCAAATTTTCAAAAGAGAAAATTATACGTAAAAATATGCTTAAAAAAGAAAGAAAACAAGTCACAAAAACATGGCAAATTCTCCCGTTATGAATGTCGGCAACAGTTCCTAATAAGTATAATATGGATAAATTATTTCATGATTCTCCCCGGAAATATTAAAAGCGAGACCGGATCGTAGCTAGTCCAGTCCGGATACAGCAATTTCCACCGGTAGTCCATAACTCCCGTTACGACCAAAAGTCAACCATTAAACAGCATAGTTTTCCTGCACGGTGATTGTCTGAC
Organism: Asterias rubens; assembly: GCF_902459465.1. NCBI lineage: Eukaryota > Metazoa > Echinodermata > Asteroidea > Forcipulatida > Asteriidae > Asterias > Asterias rubens. The sequence continues at coordinate 13,906,202 of NC_047070.1, read as the reverse complement.
GATGACATCATCCATTGATATGACAGCTTACTGTTTTTCGTGGGTATGGAGCCCCAACCGTCAAGCCATCGTTAGTCAATTACAAAAGAGCTAAATGAGCTGAATCTGGGTTGGGCTATTCGGCCGACTTTAAAGGCAGTGGATACTATTGGTAATTACTCAAAATAATTATCACCATAAAACCTTTCTTGTTTGAGTAATGGGTAGAGGTTGATAGTATAAAACATTGTGAGAAACGACTCCCTCTGAAGTAACATAGTTTTCGAGAAAGAGGTAATTTTCCACAAATTTGATTTCGAGACCTCAAGTTTAGAACTTAAGGTCTCGAAATCAAGCATCTGAAAGCACACAACTTCGTGTGACAAGGGTGTTTTTTTTCCACAGTTATCTCGCAACTCCGACGACCAATCGAGCTCAAATTTTCACAGGTGTTATTTTATGCATATGTTGAGATACACCAAGTGAGAAGACTGGTCTTTGACAATTACCAATAGTGTCCACTGTCTTTAAACTATAAGGACTTAACTCCTTGAAACCTACCTACCCTATCAATGAGTGGTCATATTCGGCCACAAGTCGAAAACAGAAAGTTTACATTGCCTTCAAACAGGTATGGACACAACACGAATCAAACCTGAATATGCAGGTATTTGGCAAGCTATTGCTACTACAGAATAAAAACCAACCCGAAGTAAAACGTTCAATCATTCATTATAATAATAACTATATGTATTGTACAACTGTAATGAGCACCACACGCTAAACTAACCCCGAGGCGCTATACAGCATTGAACATTTCCGAAACGATAAAACGAGACTAAAATGTTAAAAAAAGGCATGAAACCTGACCATGTACAAAATGTATTCATAGCCTACTTGTCCGTTCAAGTCAAGTGCCTGAGAAATGCCCATGTGTTGGTGTTACATGAGGAAGCTTGACATCGTTAAATCGATGTCTTCAAAGACAAACATCGATTTGGACGATATTGCTACACAATTAGTGAATACAGCGCTCATCAAAAGAACTCCGAGAACAAAAACAAAAACTAAAACATAAATAATTAAAAATGGAAGACGAGGAGGGCGGGATAAATAATAATTTAATCCCTTTTGTTTCTTCTTGAACGACACATTTCTGAGCACATGTTCGTTTGTCATAATAGTAAGCAGTTAATTATCAGTGTCGAGCACAATTTGATACTGTATGATCACTAAAACAACATTTTAATCAGTACAATATTATAAATTCATTGTGTAAAGGCAAAATATACCCATTCAATGGTAGCAAGTGGTCTATGGTATCTAATAACACAATTTTTTACTCCGGGTGTTTCAAATTAGTTACAAAATTACTTATTAATATACAATTTCCATAGGAAGTAAGAAGAAATCGATTATAAATATTATTTTAGAACAAATTTTACCGACGTCAAAATACGATCGCTAAAACACGAAATTCGTTTAGGTAAAATAGTTCTGATCTATTTGACCCTAATATTAATAATGGCCAATTTAGAAGCAAAAACAGCCTTCACAGCTTGAAATCAATTCAGAGCAACACTCACACAACACAATGGCTTTTTACCATAATTTATGCATCGAGCGATCGTTCTTTTAGCTACTAGTGGTATTTCGTGCTCTATCAGTAGTGTGCGTCACACAGTAAAACCATGTTTTTATTGTCTGGCGAAACATAGGTCTCTGGTGCACAGCCGTATGTCTTAACCTGTTGTTTGTTTTGTTAAAATTAATTTTTATTGACGCGAATGACTCCACTTGTCAAGGCAACCATCTTAGTTGATGTGTTTGGCTGGAAAAATAACGTCAGTCACTAACACAAACAAGGCGGAGTTTGCTTTAGAGTTACTGTTTCATGATAAGCTGTTCTTTATTATTGAAACTGACTTGGACTCACGAAGAACCGGTAGATGGTGACAGGACGAAAACGCTATGAAAAGTTGAGTCAAATAACTGTTGAAATAGTTGTTTCTGAGATTGGTCCACCATCGTCGTTCTGATGTCAAGATGACTTCAAGTTTGAAAGTATCTGTAAGCATGATTTTGGTTTTGTCATGCTTTGTGATGACTTTTCAAGCCGTCTCGGCTCAACCGGGAACAGGTCCCCTTGGCCGGTCGGCTCTTTTGCGTCAAGCAACCCACGACCAGGTTCTAACTAACCATGTGATCAAGAATAACACCCAGAGATCCTGGACAAGGTGTTTGGCTGCTTGCCTAAATGAGGACAGGTGTGTCTCCATTAATTACGGGGGTACAGGAGGCATCTGTGAACTGAATGCTAGCCACAGAGAGGCCCATCCTGGTGACGTAGTGGATAAAGAGGGCTGGAGGTACGGAACGCAGGAGAGGTCACCAGTGGTTGAACTACAAAAAACCGTAAGTAAGATAACACTGCAAAATAATCTGTAAAAGTTATTATAACACTACTACAAGTCGCTTCTTATATTGCGTTCACTGCGCCTTGAACACCCAGCAGGGGGGATATGTGCGCATTACAAGTCTTATTAATATTTTATCATTATTTTATTTTATTATTCATACCCGTCACTCAGTGGCACTCAATGTTCCTCAACGTTCAGTATTTTCCTGCAAGGTATGTGGCACTTCGTTTGAATTATGATACCTACTCCTTTTACATAGCACCATGTAATTGTGTTGTGGAACACTTGGGTGAACCCTTTCTCTTTTCTGGGTTCTTTTGTGTGCGTTACATAACACACGGGACCAACGGCTTTGTGTCCCACCCGAAGGACGAAGCATCTTGATAAATAGTCTTGCTTAAGGACATCGGTGCTTTAAATTAACAATAAATTAACGTTACAAAACAAACCACCTGCGACCATAAAAAGGAACATAAACAAAGATACAACAACATACACAAGGACAGTAACAGGTGCCCTTAGACTTAAAATACTGGTCAAGGGGAAAATATTACCACAATGATGTGACCATGTGCACGAATGCACATCCAAGGATACCAGGAAATGATATCAACGCACTACGCGCACTCTTGCAGATATGTAATTGCGGAAAAATTAATTCAAGAAAGATTTATCCCTCAATACACGTTAACCCAGGAGCATTATTAATGTAGGAGTTAAAGTGTTTAAAGGGTTTGGGTATCTTTAAATACAGCACAAAATACGATGTCCACAGATTTACATGAAATTAAAAAGGCTCGATGGTAGAAATCTTCCCTTAAAATATTTTAGGTTTTCTTGGTTAAATTCGGCAAATGAGCAGCCAATTTAATTTTCATGCGTTCGAATTAAAGCTATTTTGCCTTTAAAAAATTCAGAATTCGGTCAATCAATTTCGTTTTGAGGCATTCAAGTTCCTAGCACACTCATTCTTTTTCATGACACACAATCATCATTTAATTTAGCAAAGCTGGTTCGACTAGAGATTTGCTGATTTAATCATTTTCAATTTCGTAAAGAGGCAATCAATTTCGCTCACCGAGGATTCAAATAAGTACGACTAAAGAAATACGAATAAACAGATAAACTGTATAAGGCAAACCGTTTCGTACCTTCACTTTTAAATCGAGCGAACCTTATTTTCTTTATTTTATGTTTCCAGTAGACTTTACCTTGGGCTCAATAAGTGTTGTTTTCTTCTTTATTTTTTCGGGAGACCTTCAATGGTTAACTGACCAAGACTTGACATTTGAATGTGTTTGAATGTTTTTTTTTTATTTATTTCTATTTTTAAAATGTTTTTCCAGTTGTTGGTTTTTTGTAAATATTCACCAACCATCTGTTGGCGTGCCAGACATCTTGGCATATTATGTTCAAGAGTGCCAAACAAATTAACCGCATGCCTTTAACATTCGTATAAGGAAACAACAAGTTAACCAGGCGTTTTTAAGACTGCACAAATATCAGAATTGACTGCCTCAAAATGAAATTGAATGACTAAACACACGCCTCAAAAACACTCCTGCGAATTTGAATGCAGCTTCGATGAATTGTTAAATTGAATGATTATTTTGTTAAATCGAATGACGTCAAAGTAGATTTGACTAGTCTTAAAATGAAATCGAATGACCTTTTTTTCGTAGCATTCGATTTCGTGCGAAATATAATAGGCTGGTGGTTAAATTGGCTGCTCATTTTCCGAAATTGACCGAGAAAACCTATACTAGCTGAGGTACACAACTCTCCTGAAAACATTTCTCAGCTGTGATTTTCACTTTTTTTTCTCTAAGACGACTATATAATAAAGCTGAAAATTGTGTTACATACATCTAAATTCCCAGTGAAATGGACTCATGTCATGGCCGACAATTTGTTCTAATTTTTTTTTTCAAAATCCTATAACGCCGGGATGGATTTCACAAAGAGTCAAGACTAGTCTTATTTCGAGTTAGGACGAGTAATGCGTCCTAACTTTAGGACTAGCCTAAAGATTTGAATATCTCCCAGGACTAGTCCTAAGTTAGGACTAGTCCTAACTCTTTGTGAAATCGACCCCTGGCTTGCTCAGTCCTCCTTGCCCTGCTTTTCACCTCAGTCCGGAGCCGTGCATGTGGATTGGATTTTCAGTCTCCGATAGCGTAGTTTTTCTCCATTTGGGTTTTCCTTAATAATAATAATAATAATAATAATAATAATAATAATAATAATACAGGTACTTATATAGCGCTCTATACACATGGACATGGTTTCAGAGCGCTTTACAGAGTAGTACAATATACATAACAGATAAGTTAAAGCTATTAGTCAAACAGGAGGGTTTTTATGGCTCTCTTAAACGCATCTAGTGATGGCAACTGGCGGACAGATTGGGGGATATTATTCCAAAGACAAGGTGCAAATGTCTGAAATGCATTATCACCGGCTTTACTGTTTGGCAAAGTACAGTCTGAACTTGAGCGAAGACCGGGTCGAGCAGAATGATATTGTGTGATGAGTGAGTCAAGATAGGTGGGAGCTTTACCATGAAGAGACTTGTAGACGAGGGTCAGGATCTTAAAGGTGATTCGTTGTTGTACCGGGAGCCAATGTAATTCTTTCAGCAGAGGGGTCACGTGATCATATTTCCGGGCCATGAATATGAGTTTAGCCGCACGGTTCTGAACTCTCTGGAGACGCTGGATACTGGATAAGTTGACTCCATGCAGTAGCGAGTTGGCATAGTCCAGTCTAGATGCAACGATCGTTCTAATTGCATCTTCACATGCTTTTCTGTTGATGAATGGACGAATGCGTGCAATGTTTAACATCTAATACTGGATATTATTTTTCCTCTTTTTTTTGCATTTATCCTTTTATTGGCGCTATTGTGTTGTTGGATGTGTTGATTAAAAATAAATAAATAAACAAATAAACAAATAAATAGGTTATTTTTAAAGCCATTATACACTTTCGGTACAGCAAAAACAAAAAAGGTTAACAGATTTACAAATAACTTACAGGGCTTACAAAAGGTAATGGCGAAAGACTTCTCTTGAAATATTGTTCCATGAAATGCTTTACCTTTTGAGAAAACATTAAAACAATATCAATTCTCGATAGCGAGAATTACGGATTTATGTCATGACACGGCGAAACGTGCGGAAACAAGAGTGTTTTTTCCCGTTATTTTCTCCCGACTCCGATGACCGATTGAGCCCAAATTTTCACAGGTTTGTTATTTTATATATAAGTTGTGATACACGAAGTGTGGGCCTTGGACCATACTGTTTATCGAAAGTGTATAATGGCTGTAAGTAAATATTTAAACATTTCAAGAATCCTGCATATTGTTTGGAGTTCATGCCAAGGTACATCGTCGAGTTATTCACAGTTTGTCTGTCTCTGGAATCGAACCAGAATAGCCAGTAGCTTTCGATAGTAAAAAGCATTTTGAGGTAATGTGGTTATGTTAAAACCTTTATTGATACCCCGCCCCAAATTGAATTTGAGTTTGAGAAACGTCTCAGGAAATGTATTTCGAATACAGAATATTGGTCATGCATGAACCGCTTCTATATTTTCGGCGAAATCTCAAAACCGCTTCCAAATTTTGCTAGAAATTTGCAGGTGATAGTTTGATTGCACTATCTACATTTATATAGGATCAACAAGACGGCTCCAAAACCATAATACTTTCCCTTCAAAGAGATGCCTGGATTAATGAAAAGTCTTAAACTAAAGCATATCATAATTTATCATGTCGTCTTGTAGTAAAATATTTGATTGCTATTTGACCAGTACGTGCTTTTACAAAGTAGCATTGATGATGATTACTTACACACGTACATTAAACACGAGTATCGACATCTAAAAAGGAAATTAATTTCAAACGAAAAGACTGCCTAAAAGGCATCCTTCCTTCATTAGTTTTTGCTAGAAAGTGATTATGTTCGCTTGGTAGACAGTCATTGGCTTCACAACCAGAATACATGGAAAACCCTGTTCATTTACGTCGAGTTAAACAACATCAAATCCCAATACGGAAATGATTCGTTGCCATAGCAATAAGCTGTATAGAAATTTCTACGTTTGTTTTTTCTTTGTTTGGGTATAAACAGTCAACTTTAGTGTCAATGTCATGTGGTATTTGGATTATTGAACCAGTATGTTTAATAATGCAGATTGCGATCAAAGAAGCCGCATGTAATTATTGCTTACATGTTCTAACTCAAAGAGGACCAACTGTATGAAGGTTTAATGTGGTTCATTGAGGGGTTCAGTAGGAACACCAAGTTAACACCAATATTCAAATTATAATCATTCTTATTCGGGTGATGACTTACTATAAGAGCGTCCATTATAGTGGTATAATTTTCATCTTATGGTCATAAAAAGTGTCTGCAAGAGCCCTTATCATAAAAAATGTAGTTAAAATGAAACCTGAGCACTCTGCACAACAGCCGCAAACGAAAGGGAATTAAATAGCTTACTCATTCTCTTACATAATTCAAGCTATGATAAATACTAGCTGATTCGAGACTTATTTTGATCAGTAGAACACAGAAACAATAGTTATTTTTAGCCTTTCTAAGGCTCTATAAACAGAGGCAGTGTAGTGAATATTTAATAAAGCAGTATATTTAAACTCAACAAATGCGTTTGACCACTGCATATCAACTGTGCGGCTCCCTAATGTAGCCAGGGCCACAAATTTTGTCCTGACCTAAATTTAGCCCAGAATCCGCAAAATGGTTGCCCGACCTAAATGTTGTCCCCACCCGGCCTAAATATAGCCCAATAATTACCTAAGTAAATGTAGCCCAAAAGTAGTACCTAGATGTCATCCGACCTTAATGTAGCTCCCAAAACGTACCTTATTGTTGCCCGACCTTAATTTAGCCTCAAAGTTTAACCTGAATGTCGTCCAACCTAAATGTAGGCAAAAAGTTGTACCCAAATGCCACCGGACCTAGTTGTAGCCCCAAAGTAGTATCGTTATGTCACCCGACCATAAGTAGTCCCAAAGATGTACGTAAGTGTAGCCCAACAGTAAGTACCCAAATGTCGCCCGACCTAGTTGTATTCCAAAAGTAGTACCTAGATGTCACCCGACCTTAATGTAGCCCTCAAAATGTACCTAATTGTTACCCGACCTAAATGTAGCATCAAAGTTTTACCTAAATGTCGCCCAACCTAAATGTAGCCCCAAATTGTACCTAAATGTCACCCGGCCTAAATGCAGCCCCTAAGATGTACCTAAATGTAGCCACAAAGGTGTACCTAAATGTCACTGGACCTAGTTCATGTTGATGGTCTCTTTCCTTCTACTTTGCCAAACAAAAAATAAAGACTAGCAATTCTCATTTAAACAATGACCACCTATTCAACCCAGTTTCCAGGGGATAGTTTTTTCAACATTTTCAAATAATGTGTTCGAAATAATGCTTTTAATCACAACACAGATAACAACTACTGCAGCACCGACTACTGCAGCACCGACTACTGCAGCACCGACTACTGCAGCACCGATTACTGCAGCACCGACTACTGCAGCACCGACTACTGCAGCACCGACTACTGCAGCACCGACTACTGCAGCACCGACTACTGCAGCACCGACTACTGCAGCACCGACTACTGCAGCACCGTCTACTGCAGCACCGACTACTGCAGCACCGTCTACTGCAGCACCGTCTACTGCAGCACCGACTACTGCAGCACCGACTACTGCAGCACCAACTACTGCAGCACCAACTACTGCAGCACCGACTACTGCAGCACCGACTACTGCAGAACCGACTACTGCAGAACCGACTACTGCAGCACCGACTACTGCAGCACCGACTACTGCAGCACCGACTACTGCAGCACCGACTACTGCAGCACCGACTACAACAGGTAAAAACATTTTTAATTGGTGTGTGTTGGTTCTTGCTAAACAGCTCTCTTGCATCAAGAATAATGAATTATCACACTTGTTTGCTTCATATGTCATCAGCAGATTGGTCAATTACGCTTTTGTTCTGGTTCATTACCTCATCTGTTTACATCATCTTGATTTTCCCGGTCAACCAAAATGAAAATACCTACAAAGTAAACACATTTTAAATCGCTGAAGTACCTGCTGCTAAACATAGGCTTCGAACTGCCTCTAGCTACGGGGAAAACTCGGTGGTGACACTGCTCTAGAATTGCAAAGGTTGTGGGTTCAAATCCCCCCGTCCAACAGGACGTTTGAGTACTATGCCTGTGGTGTTTTCACCAAACTCGAGAAAACACTGAGTTTACAATTCGGACGCTGTGTTTTTAATTTAATGGTTATTGTTTGTGATCGTGGTTAGTTCATGAGTGTGGCAAGGTACCAATGTTTGTTTCTACTTATATAGTCTAGTCAATTTATGCAAACGAAATTGCATCATACTTCTTTCCCTGGCAATTATCTCTTGAAAACCTCCCAAATAAATGCGCTATAGACTTTGCTTCTGGGATGTGCATTCATTTGTAAGGTTCCATATAGGAAAGTTAAAAGACGTATAACTATAGTGCCTTTAATTTTTTAATTTTTTCCCTTTGACTTTTAGAGTTTCAACCAATCGACTGCTGGGACATTCAAACTAATTCACCCTTAAGCATCAGCGGTGAGTACACTGTGTACCCAGCGAGGCGGACTGGATCTTTGCAAGTCTACTGTGATATGGATTCAGATGAGGGGGGTTGGACGGTAAGTTATGTTTAGACATAAGCTCCTTCAGCGAATGCTATACTTTGTACTTAAATGTGTTTGTAGGGTTTAAAGGTATTCACTGTGAAAGTATAGCTAAGAGTGGTTTGTGGTACCACCATTGTGTTTAGACATTTATTCCATTATTGGCAACAACAAAAGCATCAAATGCAATTCAACCATTATACTGGCTACAAAATTGAAACATACTATAACATGGCTAAAGATACCCCGTTGAGTTATTACCAACATGCAGTGAAAATTTGAAGCATAGTGCCTTTTTAAAAATTTACCAATGGACAGCAGGACTAGGACTAGACAAGGACATACAGACGGACGAGACCGGTCAGATATTTAAATAGATACATTGTTTTTAGTGGATATCAATGTGGACACTGGCTCTTTTCAGAGCCAACACTCCCTCAAAAGAGATTTTACACATGGTTGTCCCCGCTAATCTACTATTCATATTTATAGTTATTCTTTCTCCACAACATGTAAGTTTCAAACATGTGTATATCTATTTCTCTTGAAGACAATCAGAGCATACTGATAGAAACGTTTATTCGCTAACCACCCGGTTCTATTTTTTTTACACTTCAGTTTTGTTGTTGTCTGTATCAATAATTTCGATGTACTCCAGGCTTTATGCCCTGTTTCGTGGTGCGTACAAGAGTAGTACAAGTTCAAACCGGTGGCCTTTAACAAATCACACGAGAGAGTCCAGTGAAAGGTCGACAGTTAGAAAACGTGTACAAAACCAATGGGAGCTATTGCACAAACAATTTTTTTTTGTATAAACAAAAGAGAGACAATAGGAGGTCCACGGTTGCAGAAGTCAACGTCACAAAAACCTACATTCAGATAATTAGCAGACTTTGTGCAAAATATTCCGCTACAATCGCCATTGATCGCCATTGTGTCAAAGGTTGCAACCAGCATGACGCCAAAAGGCAGCTCTCCAAAACAACAGTAGTGATAATTTAAGGCCATAATATCGCAACGTTTTTTGGTTAGATGTTCAGAAAATATTTTTGACCAAACCAACCATACCGCATGCAATAACAACAAAATCGTTTAATTGAGAATCAATTTTCAATTTTCAAAAATCATCCTTGTGTTTTTATTTCCTTTTTATAAGATCAGTAATTGATAAAACATGGATAGTTCTAAGTGGCCCCTGACTGAAGCTTGCTCCTAGTCAGAGCTGTGTATTGCGACAAGGAGGGACCAGTTTTCTTTGGTTACGTGGTTGCTGAACGCCATGTTGTCTCCAAATGAAGCACAGCTAAATGGGCAGACTAGTTTGGCACCCCGTGTTCGCCCATGCTTTTCTTGGGGAAATAAATGGCTTCTAATCGCGAGTTGTCGTAACTCTCTCAATATGGGTTCACCCCACCGAATAGTCTCCCAAAGCACACAGTGCAAAATGCTAAATATAAAAAAGTACACAACAAATACTTAAAAGTCTCACAGCTTTTAACTTGAAAGGGAAAATTATTGATTGACTCTTGAACTTTTATTATCTGCTCAATTTATATGGGGAGTCCCTGACCCCGTCGAGTTATTCTCCCTCCAAGTAAAAACACCCCTTCACAGGTCTAATTTTCAAAACGTCCGAGCATCAATCTTGAAAAATGTCCCTACACCTCTCAGCAAATAGGACCATTTATTTCAGGGCCTATGTCATCCAAAATACCTCAAGCTAGAAGTCAACAACCCACAGGTCACATTTGGGCAACATTTTTACACTGAAACACTTTCTGGGGGCTCTCAAATCTGTCTAAAATAGAATATTTTCAGTGCCTACAAAATATTAATGAGCTCGACGCTCTGTTTTCTCCTATTTGGTGGGGTGCACCCATATACGGCTCTGCTCCTAATATAGAAACAGCGCCATCTAACGGTAACTGTTATTTATTTTTCACAATCACTAGGTCTTTCAGAGGCGTGTGGACAATTCGCAAGACTTCGACTTGACCTGGGCGGAATACAAAGCAGGGTTCGGTGACCTCACAAAAAACTTCTGGTTGGGTAACGACGCCCTCAACGAGCTAACATCAGACCGGGTTTATCAGTTACGGATTGAGATGCAATCGTTTTCACTGGTCAGCATGGCCGTCAAATATGGACACTTCAGAGTGGACACGGAGAGTAACCTGTATAGGTTGGACATCGGTACATTCTATGGATCATATGATGCAGGTTTGTTCACACTTAGGTCAAAATTTGAAATAGACCCTGCATTGACGTCATCTAGCCGCCATCTTAGAGGTAAATCGATGACGAAACAATCAAAACACACCGATTTGTACGCGCGGCGCACAGGTTTGGCCAATGTACGTTCGCTTTTTGACCTCATTATGTGAGGGCGCCCTCATGAAATGACATCGTGTGCAAAAGCTCTCTACGCTATAAACGCAAGCGTTCCACCAATACTAATCAAAACGTTTAGTCTTAAAAACGATAACTGGAGCGGATTGGGGATTACTAGAACAAATGAATACGATACTTGCTATTATTGTGTGAACCTAACTTTGTATGGATAAAAATATAAACATGGTTTATGTACACCATGTTATGATAACAATGTTTTAAGAAGTGGTGGATTTTAGAAGAACGGCTTGTTGGTTTGTGTTTATTGTTTTCGCTCATGTGCTATGGATGCATACAACATGATTGGTCTCTCTGACTGCAACCGATCCTGTTCTTATTACAGTCAAGACTGTATGGGTTTGGGTACTTTTTAACAATACAGAACATCGTGGTTACAGATTTAAGATAATGATGGTAGAAAGCTTCCCTTAAAATATTATTACTGAGGTGTTGTACGCTTTGAGAATGAGAAAAACCATCAAAATGAGTAATGTAAAGAAAGTGTTTTCGTTTCAAAAGACGAACATTAATAATGAGCATCTACAACTTATGACGCGACTTTCCTGAAAACAGTTTTCTGCGATTTTCAATGAATATTTGTCAAAAAACCCTGTATGTCCCAACTTGATTTACAAAAGGTATCAATTCCCTTTAACGTTATTCTGGAAGGAAACCTGCTTGACATCCTATTCACTGTTCATTTGTGTCTTAGGTGACTCCTTGGGCCCAACCAATAGTCAACCTTTCTCCACGAAGGATCGGGACAATGACGATGACTTCAGACACTGTGCCCAGACCTACTTAGGCCCCTGGTGGTACAAAGCATGTATATATGCCTGCTTGAACTGCCCATACATCAACACAGATTATGTACCTTATGTTGGGCAGGGTGTGGTCTGGGGCGCGTGGCTAGATCTTTACCACTCAATGAAGTTCGCAGAGATGAAAATCAGACCCGTGGAAGGTAAGAAAGTATAAACAAAACCAACTCATTTATGATGTGAAGCATTGCATGGTGAGGTATCAAAATATATTTGGTTTGCGGTTACACCAAATGTGTTTCTACTTTCCAGGTAGAATTTGTTCTTAGAGAACTGTCTTACTGGAATTATATTGTCCAAAGCCCGCGTTAGCACCATGGCCAATTTAAAATTTAATCTTTGCACTGGTGTTCCATAGGCTTTGCCCCATCGGAAATTTAAATTGCCTAATGTTTCAGACACTTTAATTTCAATATGTTACAGCTATGAAAGGGAAAGACTGCTACGATTTATTAATGATGGGTGAGACAATCAGTGGGGTGTACAACATCAATGTTGAAGGTCGAGATCAACCACTCTCAGTGTACTGTGAAATGGTAAATGCTGGTGGCGGTTGGACGGTAAGTGACGCAAGTTCCAGTCGTGTACAGCAGTGATCGGTATTGGATAATGTACTGCCAGTCGGTTGTAAATCGCATGATTTATCAAACTTGACTGACTAGCGAGCTAGCTGAACATTAGACACGGTTTGTTTTTATCCGCAAGGATAAAGACAGGTACTTGCTTTTCAGAACCAGCAATTTCATTGGATACACGTGCAGTGACGTGAGTTTTTTATGTGTTTTGATTGGTCCGAGGTGTCGTTTGGCAGCTGCACTTTCGGTTGTCTGCATATAAACCTAGGTGACAGGTGAAGATGGACGGGGATCGACCAAGGCTTGAGACCACTATCTGGCATTAACGAGCTCGAAGTGTGACGTCAGATGTTCAGGCTAGCTGAACATCTGACGTCACACTTGAATTTACCCCAGAGATTTGACTATAGCCTACGTCATGATCCTGGTGGTCACGTGGTACGGGTGAACCGTTGGTCTCGCATTCATTTCGATGTCAAAATGAGAGCGCTAACAGCCGAGCGCAGTACACTATTACTTACTATCGATCACTGACGTATTGGGTCAAGACGCAGCCCTGGCATTTGGCTGTACATAGACGGTAGCTTTCCCAACTTTTTACTCAGCCTTTTATGGTTAAAGCACTGAGGTCGATTTTAGAAAGATAGTCCCAACTTAGTCATGTGACTCTTATTAAAAACTTAACTCGTCTTATAAAACTCAAGATGAGACAAGTCTTAACTACTTGTGAAATCCACCCCTGGACACCTTTGGTAATTCTTAAAGAACAGTATTCTTACTAAGTGTATCCCAACATATGCATAAATAAATCTTTATAAAAATGGACTCAATTGGTCATATATAAATTGCAGAGAATGAGAATAATGATACCCTTGTGGTACAACATGTTTGTGTGCTTTCAGATGTCTGGAAAAGGCTTCAGCTGAAGTCTTATTTGAGTGACAAATTACCTCTTCTCAAAAACTACGTTACTTCAGAGCGAGCCGTTTCTCACAATGTTTTATGCTTTCAACAGCTCTCCGTTGCTTGTTACCAAGTACATTTTTATGCTAACAATGAGTTTTTGTGCAACCTTTTTGAGTGCCTTTAACATCGACGTCTTATGGTTAGGATGTACAACAATTTGGAAGTGTCGTGGCCGAGCGGTTAAGAGCACCGAATTCAATCCAGCCGTGACACTTGTGTCCTTAAGCAAGACACATAACCATTGCTTCGTCCTTCGGATGGGACGTAAAGCCGTTGGTCCCATGTGTTGTGTAAACGCATGTAAAAGAACCCAGTGCACTTATCGAAAAGAGAAGGGGTTCGCCCCGGTGTTCCTGGCTGGATTGGCAGCATATTGCGCCACAGCACCTTGTAAACCATTACATGGTGCTTAAGGATTAGGTCTATATCTCAAAATTCGACCCACTCCTTGCAGTAATAATACCTGGCGCTTTGTATCCTTTGGCAAAAGGCGCGTTATTAATACGATTATTATTATTATTATTATTATTATTTAATTTCGCAATCAAAGATTATCAATACACACGCTCCCTCTTTACGACGTTTTAAAGGATATTATTATTATTGAAAGTTGTAGGACACCGTCATACGTCATGATATAAAGCTTCGATCGTGAAAATTAGAATATTGAGAAAAACTACTTTAATAACTCACAAGTATCATGATATAACTTCCACAGGTGTTCCAACGTCGAGTTGATGGTTCCCAAGACTTTTACTTGTCCTGGGCGGACTACAAAGCAGGGTTTGGCGACCTCACCAGAGAGTTTTGGTTAGGCAATGACGACCTACACCTGTTGTCTAATCAGCGTCGCTATGAGCTCATTGTTATCGTCAAAGATTGGGTTGGCAATGCTCTATACGCACTGTACGTCATGGTACACTTGTTGTGATGTTGATGTTGTTGATGTTGTTAATGTTGTTGTTGATGATGTTGTTGATGATTTTGTTGATGTTGTTGTTGATGTTGTTGTTGATGTTGTTGTTGATGATGTTGTTGATGATGTTGCTGCTGTTGTTGTTGATGTTGTTGTTGTTGTTGATGATGTTGTTGTTGATGTTGTTGATGTTGTTGTTGATGTTGTTGTTGATGTTGTTGTTGATGATGTTGTTGATGATAATGTTGATGATAATGATGATGTTGTTGTTGATGTTGTTGTTGCTGTTGTTGATGTTGTTGCTGTTGTTGTTGTTTTTGTTGCTGCTGTTGCTGTAGTTGCTGTTTCTGTTTTTTTGTAGTTGCTGTTGCTGTAGTTGATGTTGTTTTTGTTGTTGTTGTTAAGATTACAATTATTATTATTATTGTTGTTGCTGCTGCTGTTGTTGCTGTTTCTGTTGTTGTTGTTGTTTTTTTGTAGTTGCTGTTGCCATGGGCGTCAATCCGTCTTGAAACGTTGGGGGGGGGACATCATATTTACTGCGTGGGGTCCGGGGCCCGCTTTAGGGCCCCGTGGACTTTTTTAGCCCGTAGATGCTCTCTAGTGCAATCTAGTGAATCTGCGGGGTGATGTTCCCCCTCTCAGATGTCAAAATGGAACAGAACATCTGTAAAAATGTGAGCAGCAGTAGCACCTTTTGGATTGTCAGCATCTTCAAGTGCGGATCTCTATGAACCAAGTTTTAGGAGAAAAACTGTCATAGAGTGAGCCAGTAAGTGTGAAACCTTGACGGCATGGGTCCGGGCCCGCTGAAGGGCCCGGGGAAATTTTGCATTCTAGATGCTCTGTGGTGCAATCTTAGGCCAATAAGAGGCATACAGAACGGAACAGAACATCTGTAAAATGTGAGCAGCAGTAGAATCTTTTGGGTTGACAGCATCTTAGTGTGGATCTTATGAACCGAGTTTTAGGGGAAAACCTGTCAAAGAGTGAGCACGTGAGTGTTAAACCTTTACGGCATGGGTCCGGGCCCGGTAAAGGGCCCGGGAAAATTTTGTGTATTTAGCTGCTCTGTGGTGCAATATTTAGGCCATTTAACGGCCAAATGGCAAACGAAACAGAACAATGAGCTGTGTGAATATTGTGTTCCAGTGCTCCACAGTTCCTCAGTGCAAAACACGATTTTCATGATAAAGGTGGTCAAAAGACTTGGGGAACATATGATACTGTGCTTTCACCCTTCGAAAATGGGTTGGGTGGGGTTGGGTTCACGATGGAGCATGCGTGTGAGAAGCCTTTACGGCTCGGGGTGCGGGCCCGATTAAGGGCCCGGGAAAATTTTGCAATTGTAGACGCGCTGTGATGCAATCTAGGGCCAATTTTGAGGGGGAATATTGTGTCATCCTTTGATCACATGATTAATGCCCATATAGGGACACGGGGTTTCGTCTTACACAGTGCAAAACTTGGGCTTCATGATAAAGGTGGTCAAAAGGTGGGGGGGGGGGGACATTTGATATTGTGTCCCCCACCCTCCAAAAGGTGGGGGGGACATGTCCCCCTCCCCTGATTGACGCCCATGGCTGTTGCTGTAGTTGATGTTGGTGTTGTTGTTGCTGTTTTTTTTTTGTTTTTTTTTGGTTAGGATTACAAAAGAAAATAATTGTGCTATAATCAGGGTTTTTTACTTGTTTTTCTCATGACACAGTTACGATGAATTCTCTATTACGGACGAAGGTGATTTGTACCGACTCTCTGTCGGGTCTTACACTGGAACAGCTGGTAAGTACGTGTGTCCAAAACAAACGACAAACATATTGACAACAGTGCATGTTGTCCTCGGATAAAATTTATTGTTGATGTTTATAACATTGATATTATTCACAACAGATCAATGGCTAGCATGGGTGCGGACAATGCGAGCATCAGCTCTGAATACGTACTATCAATCTGGACATTGTTGTGTTAATGTTTGTTGGCATTCAAAATACATCCAAAATTCAGACCTTTTTTCACCAGCTTGTGTCCTGTTATGTTTTTAGGTGATTCTTTAACGACAATTCATCACGGAATGGCATGGTCAACCCACGACAGGGACAACGATTTGGATAGTGGCAGGCAATGTGCACAAACAATGCTAGGTGCCTGGTGGTATAACGCGTGTGATATGAGTAACCTGAACGGAGTATACGTCCCGTATCCAGGGTCGGTGGCCATCACCGGTCAGGGAGTCATATGGGGTACCGCGGGCTACCAAAGTAACTCTTTCTATCAAACAGAAATGAAGATAAGACCGGCAGAAGTTGGATTTTAGTTTTGGATTTGATTTGGTTACCACCTTAATGGCACTGTACACGTATAGTATTTGGGAACAAAAGTCTTCTCACTTGGTGTATCCCATTATAAGCATTACATAACAAGCCTGTGGAAATTTGGGCTCAATCGGTCATCGAAGTTGCGAGAAAATGATAAAGGAAAATACACCCTTGTTGGACGAACTTGTGTGCTTTCAGATAGGAATAAAAGACTTCTAGCTAGAAGTCTTTAATTATTTTAGTGAGAAATTACCTATATAGGATTTGAGGCATTGCATGGTGAGGTATCACTGTATATTTGGTTTGCGGTAACACTGTGTGTATCTACTTGCCAGGTAGAGTTTGTTCTTATAGAGAACTGTCTTGCTATATTCTACTACCGCGGAGTAGATAATCGGAGGTTCGGGAGACTTCTCAGTTGAGAAAAGAACTGTCCTGCTTTTAAATTACCCCTTTCTCAAAAATTACGCTACTTCAGAGGGAGTCGTTTCCCACAATGTTTTATACCATCAACAGCTTTCCATTGCTATTACCAAGTAAGTTGTTAAGTTAATATTTGTTTCGAGTAATTACCAAACGTGTACCTTCCCTTGAAAGGCACCGGACACTTTATGTAGTTGTCAAAGACCAGTGAACACAGTTGGTATATATAGCCGAATATGATATGCATAAAAAAGCACTCCCTACAAATATGTGGAACTTGGGCTCATTATTGGTCATTAAAGTTTAAATAAAATTAATTAAAGACCCCCCCCAAAAAAAAAACAAAAAAAAACAAAAAACACACACACAAAAAACACTCTCAAAGAGGCTCAGACCTGACGTAATTCTCCGATTCAAGTATTTTAAGTACTTTAGGGAGAAATTCCTTTCCCTATTAAACTACTTTACTTCAGAGAGGACCATTATCACAGTGTTTTATCCTCTTTACGAAGTACAATATTGTATGCTAATTATATATTGTGAGTACCAAATTGTCCAATGCCTTTAATGGTTACTTTTCTGTATATATAATTTGTATAAACAGTGTTATCTTGACCACACTGAGTGTACACAATAAATAAATAAATATATTATATAATAAAGTCTCGAGTGGGAATCAAGAGTAGAAGTAATATTCAATGAGGCTGCATAAGAATACTTACTCATTACGCCGAGTATGGACTGTAAATAAAACGCAATCATCGTTGTGCCTGTTTGGGATTGAAAAGGGCCGCGCAACAGTTGGCGGTCACGTGGTGGAAGTTGTTTTGTGAAATTGGGATAGGAATAGCATCCTCCACGGTAAGCTCAGAAAGTAACAGATATAGACAAAACTATTAAAAAAAACTACTAAAACACAACATTATTTATGTCAAATAGTAAAGTAAAAAAAAAGGGACCGGACTGTTTTTAAAACGGGAGGTTCTCATTGGATGAGTAGAATTTGGTTTGGAATTGCGGGTATTCCACCCATGGACACTCTCTCTCAGGTCGCGGGGAGAAGAGGTTTTAAACGGTTATTAACAAGACGGTCTTTAACAAGACTTTTTGCAAAATGTTCAGAAAGATAGGATAAAGACAGCTCAAGCATGTGATGGGAGCTCTGCATTGAAAGTTATCAGCGGTATAGCCAAGATTTTGTTGGTGGGTGTGGTGAGGGGGCGGGGCACAGAGGGGGGCGGGCATTGCTCTTAGTATAGTAGGAATTGGTTTGTCATTAGGGAGGGGGAGCGCGATCGTACACTAATTCGTCAACACTAGAATGTAACAATTTTCAAGCTGAAATCATCCAGAAAACTGTGTGATTCCATTGTCTATTTGAAATTCATCAAGTCTCAAATGCTTCAAATTGTTTAAAATACTCTTTGTAGTGTGGTACAAAATAAATAGCCGTCTTCCGAAACCGGTTGTGAATATCTCAAATTAAACAATTTTTTAGTAATGGGCCAACTGCAATGTTATTTAAAATCAATTTCTTCACAACATAACACAAGGCTTAGGATGCCTTAAGCCCGGTTCATCCAGGAAGTATGAACCGGGCTCATTCGCAGGAAGTATTAACCGGGCTTAACGGTGTTTTATTATTTACGACAAATAGATCCTATACTGTATTAGTAGTTTTTGCACGTATTTGCCACCTGACAAAACGACGTTGCCTAGTATCCACTATAAGTCACGTGAAATGTAAACATCAGCCGCGCAATTTGTCTATTGCAAATATTTATGCCAACAATAAGGGAGTTGGTGAAGGCTTGGTGAAGGGTCGTTCGTCATTGTCCATGTCTACCAGTGCTGCCTATTACAAGTGCCATGCATAAGACACATCCTACCGTTCATGCAACAGTCACAGTGCGATTATACATTCATGCAACGGTCGTACATGCAGGTTGCACGTGGCACATTGGGATCGAGGATGTGTGTGCCGTCCCCTCAGCTACAGTGTGAACGGTACACAGACCGGCGGACGGCAAATACAAACGCACAACAATTACCGACTTGATTTTAAGACTAGCAAGTGAGATGAACGTTTAAATTCGACAATTAAAATGTAGTTATTTTTAAGCAATGATTTTTTGTTAAGTATCTTGTATTCCCCGCTGTAAGACACGTGCAGATAAAAATGCATTGAATTGGTAGATAATTTTGACTATGTAAGTTTATTACAAAGCTTTACTCGTATAGTGTTCGCATTATATGGACTGGCAATATGGTGACCAGAAGATGGTCCAATCATGTCCGGAGGCTGAACCCTATAGCGCCCTCTCATAATGTGAAGCAACCATGCAGATAGCAGTAACTTAAACTTGCATTAGGGAAACTAAAAGCGTAAAGTGCCTTTAATAATTGAGTGTTGTTGAATTGATTATCATGAGTTAAGTGTTGAATAAACAAGTTCACTTGAAACATAAAACTGTACATTTTCTGTGGACAGAGGTGTAGTACACACATGGACTGGAATAATGATTGGGCAATAGTTCAGGTGTTTCTAAACCTCAACCCAAAACAAGGGTGGGTTGCAAGTGCAATTATGACCTAATCCTTCAAATATATCTTAATGTAAGCGAATAGAAATTCTTGTGTTCAATAAAATATAGCAATTTAACAATAGGGCCTACTGGATATAGCAAAACATCGACTTTAAGTCACCGAATAAAAATATTTAATCATACCGCATTTTGTCTGTAATTTATCAATATTATCTGGCTACAAATCAATATTCTTGTTTTCTCGCCTTCGTTTATCGGGAGAGGAGGTTTTCTTAGAAAATTAAACAGCAATATACAAAGCAATAACTGTGGACTGACGGAGTGAAACTTAAGCATTAAACTCTTTAAAGACACTGGACACTATTGGTAATTGTCAAAGACTAGTCTTCACAGTTGGTGTATCTCAACATATGCATAAAATGACAAACCTGTGAAAATTTGAGCTCAATCGGTCGTCGAAGTTGCACGAAGTTGTGTGCTTTCATATGCTTGATTTCGAGACCTCAAATTCTAAATCTGATGTCTCGAATTCAAGTTCGTGGAAAATTACTTCTTTCTCGAAAACTACGCCACTTCAGAGGGAGCTGTTTCTCACATGTTTTATACTATCAACCTCTCCCCATTACTCGTAATCAAGAAAGGTTTTATGATAATAATTATTTTGAGTAACTACCAATTAGTGTCCACTGCCTTTAAGACAAAGGCGGGTTTAAATCACATTATCGAAATAAGTCATATAATAAACTTACATCATTGCCGGGAGAAACTCATAACTTCGTCCATACACATGGGAAATGTTCAGTGGTATTCTGCGACATTCTCGGGCATTCTGGGGCTTTCTGCGGCCGTCTCATTACGGGAGATGACTACGGGAAATTACATGAGCAGAACTATAAAGAAAACTCTAACTGAACTCAAAGGAAACAGGAACAGAAAATGACCCAACGGTTTTTACTACAAGAATCAGCTAAGCAGCCTACGCCAAATACGTTGGCACCCGGGGCATATTGGACATTCTAAAGCAATACAAAGTAAATACCTGAAATGCAGTGATTAAAATAAATAAAGGGGAAGGCGGGCAGGACAATACAATGAATACCTTAAGATAGTACAATACAAAACAACACACTAATCTACGGAGACTCCGAGTGTTATAGCACAACAAACTTGCAACACGCAGTTGAGAACTGTTCATAGTATATCATACTTTGTGAGAAATGGCTCCCTCTGAGTAACGTAGTTTTGAGGAAATATTACAAGACTTCAGACTTGAAGCCTTTTATTAGGCATCTGAAAGCACACATATACTTTGTGCAACCAGGTTGCTTTTTCTTGTATAATTCTTTTGTAATTTCGAAGACCAACTAAGTCAAAATGTTCAAAGATTGTTTTTTGTATGCATATGTTGTTGGGATGCACCAAATGAGAAAAACTGGTCTTTGACAAAAACGGTGTCCATGCCTTTAAAGACAGTGGACACTATTGGTAATTGTTTACAGACCAGTCTTCTCGCTTGGTGTATCTCAACATATGCACAAAATAACAAACCAGTGAAAATTTGAACTCAATTGGTTATCGAAGTTGCGAGATTATAACGAAAGAAAAAACACCTTGTGACACGAATTTGTGTGCTTTCAGATGTTTGATTTCGTGACCTCAAAATCTAATTCTGAGTACCTGAAATCAAATTCAAATATTTAAGAGGAAAATTACCTCTTTCTAAAAAAAAAACGTTACTTCAGAGGGAGCCGTTTCTCACAATGTTTTATACTATCAACAACTCTCCATTGCTTGTTACTAAGTCATTTTTATGCTAACAGTTATTTTGAGTAATTACCAATACAGTGCCTCTAACGGACGCTGTAGAACATTCGTTTTGTAATTTTTCCCATACTATTTAAATTAAAGTTCACTAAAAGTTTAAATAATCTTCTCCCTGAATTGGAAATTTCTGATGCTTTCAAAATTCCTTAATTCCGTTTCAATCCGGTAGCGCAATCTCAACCTAAACACCAATAGAACAACCTTTTTGTATTCAAGGACAACTTCTTTGTATTTTATACCAGTAATATACTATTAATAGGATGCAGTGCCTCGTGCATGTAGTTTGTTGTTCCTTTGGTTGCCATGGGAATGGGAGCCGGCGGTGTTTAGTTTATCTGTCAGAAAAACAACCCCCAAAATCCCAACATACACAGCACATGTCAAACGATGAATTGTGTGTCAAAATTAACAGACAGTGGCCTCCATAAAATAGCCACGTCTGACCGATTTACACAATGACCAATGAAACACGTTGACTTGATATCCCTACATGTTGGAGACCTAAATTCACTCACTTCGGTGAGTTGATCAAATTAGGTTCTAATGACTTAATTCATGTGTACAAAACCCCATACAGCTTCGCTCCCCAAACAACGTGGAAAAGAAAATTGCTTAAGGATGAAAATAGCTTGCTTATTTTACACATGTTACTGGCCCAAATTTCTTGCCATATACATTGCTCTCGACTGGTATTTAGCTATTGTTTACTTAGTATGTCAATTTAGTGGCGTCTTGGCCGGTCTGATTTTACTAAGCAATGATTTGTTTGCTTAATTAAGCAGCTTCATAAAATTTGTCCGTGCTCCTGAACGTTCCACGTTGCGGGCAATCCTTGGGTGATCGCTGAGTTTCAGATGCAGGGACGTCTCTTTGGAACAGCGTCCCACTTCAACTCATACTATTATTATTATTATTATTATTATTTTATTCGCCATAACAGTACAAAACAAAATACATTGACAACATTGTACCCCAAGATGGGCAAGGGACAACAAAAGCAAATACATACTATGATCCGTAGATCTGTTGCCCCACATCTGGGGTACACAATAAAATTAATATAGATTTAACATAATATAGTACACAAAGCAATAATAAAAGCAGAAAATTAAAAACCAATAGAAAATGATAAATATATATTAAGAATAAAAAATAAATTAAATTAAATTAAATTAAAAATAAATAAATAAGTAAAAATAACAGATGGGGTAAGGATAAACAATAAAGGGAAATAAATAAATAAATAAAACCTTAACTAATTGTAGATAAATTAAAACGACTTAAAATATTGCACAAGTGATTGGGCTAAAGCTACTATTCAGTAGATTCATGAGATTGACAGACAGAAAATCTAAGTGATTTGAGAAAGCTGTGGAAGGGCAAGAGCAGTAGTGAATTACGAATGTTTTCTGGCAAACTAGACCAAAGTCTGGGAAAAAGATGAGGAGCAGATAAGTGCAGAGCATCGGTTCTAGCATACAGGTGTTTGAAGGTGAGAACATTAGGATATCTATGGTTGACAGAAATGATGTCTGCCACATCGCAGTGAATAAGGTTAAACTTACACTTAATGATAAAATACAAAACAGAAAAATTACGACGAATTGACAGAGACGTCCAGTTTAGGGACTTAAGTCTATCGGGGTAGGACATCTCACCCATCCTCTGCCCAAGAATAAACCGAGTAGCACGTTTTTGTACCCGTTCGAGGGCCTGAGTCTGGAGAGATGTATGAGGGAGCCAAGCTGGCATGCCATATTCTAAAATTGGGAGAACTAGGGATTTATAAAGACAGAACTTAGCTGAAACAGAAGAATTGAAAGCAATGGTCTTAATGAGGCCCAATGTTCTATTGGCACTTGAAACAACATTTTTAACATGGTTATTCCAAGAGAGCTGAGCATTCAGAGTGACTCCAAGGTATTTGACAGAGGATGTGGGTTGCACAGGAAAACCTGAAAGAGTGTAAACAGGGGGGTCGAGAGAGTGTTTACGGGAAATGTGCATGATTTTGGACTTTGTAGGGTTGAACGTCATACCATTGGAAACACTCCAAGTGCTTAGCTCATCGATGTCATGCTGGAGGGAACTTACATCTAAACAGGAACGGATTGTACGATAAATTAATACATCATCAGCGAAAAGCAGATACTTCTTCCCAAGTCAAATTTACCTCAAAACATATCTATTTCAGAAACCAAAGCCTTCAAACTGTTGGTCGTCTATTAGCAGAGGTCTTGTTTTTGTTTGCGCCAGAGTGTCATTATTGACAAAAGTGACGCACTAAAAACTTTCAATATTATTATTATATTTCACAAAACACTAAATACACCTCAATTACTGTGATGCCAATAATTATCTTTCCTTAGATAATTGAATTGATTAAATTAAATCTCCAAATAATATTCTAATGACACATAATAAAATTGTTGCACATAACTTGTCAGAATACCATAATTATGTTGTTTGATCAAAAGTATGGAACAAACCGATGGACCCTCAGAGGAAACAAGCACTGTTCTGTGAACAAACACTACTTGGGTTCCAAGGTCGTAGGTTTTTATTTACCAACAATTTGTTTTTCTGTTTTATCAACACAAGTATATACGATTTGACTAAATTTGATACAATTGGACTGTTCAATACGATCGTTACGTTAGTAACAACAAATAGAATATTCGAAACTCTTGATAGAGTAATTGTTAATTAAAAATCTCAAGTAAGAATTCGGATGTAGGAGTACTTAGTACGTGTATTGTTGTACTTGAGGATGAAAAAAGAGCGGGGATTTAAAACCCCGTATCGAGTAACGAGGCTCAGCGGAAAGAAAGAAAGAAAGACCTTGGAACGAACCACTTCAATGGAGGGGTGTTAGCATTACCGTCTCATTATAACACAGTGGTATTTGCTACCATTTAAAATGGCGGCCATTATTATTTTTATTATTATTATTATTATTTTTTTTTTTAACAGTTGTGATGAACCTCTTTGCTCACAAAACACCAAATTTATACAATTTACACTGACCATGACATTCGTTTACAAACAGAACGACTCGTATATTCCGGGGCATTTGCTAGCAGGCAATATTATACTACACAGATCATGAGAATTTTCACATTTTGTTTTATAGGTTCCGCATGAATTCAAGAAATAAAACAATAACATAATGTACAAAATGGCATATGTGTATGGAATATTCATGACATACAAGATTTGATGTTTTCTTGCGTGGAACTGTGTAAAATCTTTCCAGCAGAAAGCCCATGCTCTGTGGCTTTTTCAAAGATGTGACGCAACAATTATGTCATGGTCTCTAAGAATTCAAACTGAAATATTATTTGTAAAAGAAGAAGTAATTTTTTCACCAATTTGATTTCGAGACCTCTTTGAGGTACCGAAATCAAGCATCTGAAAGCACACAACTTCGTATGACAAGGGTGTTTTTTCTTTCATTATTATCTCGCAACTTCGACGACCGATTGAGCTCAGGTTTTCACTGGTTTGTTATGTTTATGCATATGTTGAGATACATCAAGTGAGAAGACTGGTCTTTGACAATTACCATCAGTGTTCAGTGTCTTTAACGAAATCATGAAACAAGTCGTGCATTACGACTACAATTACGATTTTAAAAAGATCTGCCTCTGCTTCAACGGCCGCTTGGGCAATGAAAGTTTATAGCCATTTTGCAAAGCGACATTTCCTGATGAGCACAATATAGTGAGTGTCCTTTCTAAAACGTGGTTTTGGTACGAATGACGATTGGTTTGCGTTTTTTATTAAGCTGTTACAAATTGTAGCGGCATTCAACAGACGACCACCGACAACGATAAAAACTATCTAATATAACATCGGGGAACATTAAACCTTGCCCGGTATACGCCAAAACGAAACGTCTATACTGGAACAGGCGAAAGAATGTATACCTTCGATTTTTGGAACAGTTCGATTTGGTTTTTTTATTTTTATTTTTCAACATAAATGCATAAATGTACATTTGTTTTTGCATACATTGGCTGCATATTTGAGGTATCGCTGAAACCCCAGAGCGCGTTGTCTACGTATGAATAAAAACACCACATAACATCAGACAATATGCGTAGCGAATTACCACGGCAATTTGATGCGATTTATTTATACACCGTGGTACTTCTTACCACGTGAGTTTTTATTGCTATTAATTTTCAGAGTCACTAGCAAATGTATTAACCCTGTAAGGAGTGTCTGGAATGAGGCAAGTGAGCTTTTATTTCAAATTTTGATTGAAGCAAATTTTAGGCACAACAAAAGAGGGCAAGAGGTAGACGAATGAAGATGTTTCAACTTAGATCTAAATTTATAGGGCATGTTCGTGATCTACGTTGACAGGGCTTGCTTATGAAACATTGTTTTAAAAGATAGGGAACCAAGGTAGGTTGATGAGAAATGACTGGGTATAATAGTACACCAGGCCACATAATTGATCACCAAATTGGAAACATTTGACAACGATCAACGACGTAGCAAATTCTTGTATTCTCTATTAGTTTTAAACAAATATTTTGAAAAACAAAATGAGCAACCTAAATAAGTGTCTAGACGCGTCTAAAAGTCGATCATTTTGTTTATCTTCTTGCATGCAGAAGCTCAAGGGTGAAGAGAGCGCCTCTCTAATTAGCTGTTAGGAGTAAATATTGGATACTTATTTGTCCATTGATCGGGTGCTTCTTGCTCCTGGTTAACAGTTCAATGCGATTTGAATCAGTGGCGTGAAATAGACACTTCTATTTGGAGAAGGGGGTTCCACAATGGATGATAACATTGTTTATTTTAAACTTTGGATTAATCTTAGGACTTATGATGGGTTCAGTTTCGTATCCAAATACGTAGGACGAATTGAACCCATCCTAAGTTAGGACGGGTTACTCGTCCTAACTCGAGTTAGGATTAATCCTAGCGTTTTGTGAAATCGACTGCATGCAGTCTCCCACTTGGTGTATCCCAACATACGCATCAAATAACAAACCTGTAAAAGTTTGGGCTCAATTCATTTATTGGTAAAGCTTCACTCTATGGAAAGGATGGTTCGCTTCCTAGAAGATGGCATACGTTATGACCGAATATTTCACAAAACAGTGAGTCGGATTTCGTAAACAAAACAACCGTGACACGGATTATTCGATCAATAAAGTATTTGATTGATTGATTGTTTGGTTAGTTTGGTGTTTTCTTTTTGTATTCGAAGTTCATTTGTTCTCACCATATTTAAAAAAAAAAATTATATAAAACAAAGAAAAAGTAAATGGTGGTGCTTTTAAGCATTACTTAGCGTCCTCGTGCAAAATGGCAGTTGTCTTACATTCCCCTTCTTCTAATCTACGCGTATTGACATTTTGCAGAACTAGGTAATAAATTAATATTGCACTAGTCGTGTGATCGAACTGTTAAATTTTTGTTTTCGCATTGGAGATATCTAAAACTTCAATGCACTTGAACAGTTTCGAGGTTGTTAATCAATTAAAAATCCTAATGACCGGCACTCCTTGGTTTTATTTTCATGTCCACTCTTCTTAAGGACTCATACTTTCCAGTCCAACTTTCCCAAGTTATCCCTTTTTCATTGCTACCCAGGTATCCGTTCGTCCGATAGGGCCCGTTTAAGTTAGAGGTTTGGCAATCGTTGTACCACCAAGCTCCATGGTAGATCTCTGCACAGTTGCCATTGGCATTGTCGTTGTCATTGTCATACGTTGACCATGGCATTCCATTGTGCTGTCCTATCATCGAGTCACCTGGAATTTAAGGACCCGGTAAATCAATTTTGAATTTTTTTTTCGTTAACCATAAATAATAAATGTATTATGAAATTACCATATCAAATTCCCCTTTTTGTCTCCCAACAACTCAAAGCTCTACGACATTAAAAAACGCGGTCCTGACGATTCTGAAGAAGGAAGATGCTGCATTGTTTTATTTTAGCCAAATCGGTTTGGACGATTGTGAAGTCTCCCCAACTTTCTTTTACTACCAAATAAAAAGTTGCCCAAAAAATCATGCAAAAGTTAGTGTGAAACGGGTTGAACACATACAAGGCAAGCTATGACATGACTTAGTATCCATTGATGTGTTTTTTCCCTTTTACTTATTTCATCGTCCGCCATTTTTGGGAGCCATACAATTTGTTTTACCAAATGGCGGACTGTGTTAGTTCAGAAAGTAACAAAAACAAAAAAAACGTAATTATGAGGCACATTTTATGTGAATCGTTACATTGTACTTTTACATCATCTTTCACACCAAATTAATTCATGTAGCCTAAAAGCGTCGGAGGCAACGCGGTCTTTGCAGAATTCAAGCTTGTTTCAAACGATTGAAAGTATAAAGTTTCCCGCGGTCGTTCTCAACCGTGTTGTTATATCTTTAACCCCAAGGTCTAATGAGTTGGTGTCCATGTTTTCAAGTTGGCGTATCTTAAAAAGCCGTGACGCAGGCGCCCGACTTCTCGTTTGTGCTTTAAACGGACCGCGTACCTGCAGGTTCATTTGGGGCGGAGCACCTCTGCCCCCCCCCCCTCCTTTGACACTTAAAAAATAAAAATAATAAAAATACAATACCTGGTTTTGTGGTACCGGTATATGTGCCAATCGTCAAGGTGTAATTGTCCTTCTCGTCAGATACATGAAAACTATCGTACCTAAAGAAAGAAAAACAATTATAACCATAACAATCTCAATCGAACAGCATAACTGGTTTAAAGATGAAGTGTGAAAATCTTACTCTGACTTGGATTTTAAGATCATATGATCCGTGGCGTAACTAAGGGAGTGGGGCACAAGGGGTCATGTTTTTAAGTGCCCCTCCCTAAAAATATGTGCCCCCCCCCCCTTGTGCCCCTTAAAAAATTAATACGCCGCTCCATTTATTTAACTATATATAGGTAAATAAAACACAACTTCTTACATAGCATATGCCCAGTCATCACTTTCAAACAAGAGCACTACTCGAAGCTGATAGTCATCTTGGCTCGTCAAAAGATGAATATTCTCCAATCCCAACCAAAACTCCCCGTTCAGATTCCCAAATCCAGCTTTGTACTCGGTCCAGTTACGATAAAACTCAACGTTGCCATTTTCACGGTTCTGGATTTTCTGCAAGATTAAGGAAAATATTATCTTTTTTTTACGAGTGTGAAAACTGGTTTTACCTACCTGTGTATGGATATGTCTCCTTTAAAAAACCTTTGGAATGTTAAACTTTCGTATTCAAAACTTTATGAATTATTAGAAATTAATGTTTACTTCAAATAAAAAGGTAACCATGTCTAATATAAATGCAAATCAACAAGTGACATGCGACACAAATAAATGAAAAGATTGCAGCTGTCAATGATAGACTGAATTAAGTTGCATTATAAACAGTAAAAACATGGTATGCGTCAAACATTTAACTCATAACACAGAGAATCTTGTTCGTGTTTTCAGTGTTCCTTTCCTTTTACTGTTTTTCTTTTCACCTACGAGACAAAGATCGGGGCACGTAGACCCAAATGGCCGTCAAATTTTAGGCCATTTTGAATTTGGGGTTCACTGTTGAGTCAAGTGTCTATACGAATATAAAATTTTATCTTTCGTATTTCGCCTGTATATTGTAATTCTATTGTAGTTGTTTATATTATATTTCCATGTATTTTTGTAAATGGTTAATTTTTAGTGTAATTTGTATATAACATAATATTTTTAGACACGCAAAACCAAAGCGAATTTCACTGTACTAATATTTGTTTTTTTTACAAGTGACAATAAAACATTATTCTATTATATTCTAAAGACAGGACTTGGTTTCCGAAAATTAGAAATTTATCGACAAATCGGTGATGAATTTTTTTTTAAGTTTTTTTTTACACGTACCGTCCATCCTCCGCCACCGTAATGGTCCATTTGGCAGTACACATCAAGTCCCGCCGACCTGCCTTTGACATAGATGGTGTAGATACTGCTTGATCTTTGCCCATTCTGGAAATGGTCCCAGCAATCCTTGGGTCTCGGATCAGCTGTTGAGCGGCAAACAAACAAATGATTTGTTTATTTAAATAATTGATGACAAATACACTGAAGGGAAAGAGTGTCAAAGACAGATAAAATTAATTCCCTCTTGGTGCAAAGTATATAATTAAAATAGGCATCTGATTTTTCCTGATTTTTTGTGAAACTACCTTTTTATTTAAATTCATTTTGGTTTGTACCCATATACACCGATGTATGTTAGCACTGTATACTCAGTGCTTATAACCCGAGATATATGAACAAGGCATATTACTCGGGTGGGATTCGAATCCACGACCTTTGCATTTCCAGAGCAGTGTCTTACCAACTAGACCAGCGAGATTGCCGGTAGCTAGAGGCAGTTCGAATCCCATGTTTTAGAAGCGGGTACTGAAAACGATTTAATAGATGCTAAATTTAAATCGGGGATAAATAATGTTTTTTTAAAAGTTTTTTACCCATATACACCGATGTGTTTAAACACTTTATACTTAGTACTTACCCGAGTTCTGTGAAAAGAATCGCAGGCATATTACTCGGTGGGATTCGAACCCACGACCTTTGCATTTCCAGAGCAGTGTCTTACCAACTAGACCAGCGAGATTGCCGGTAGCTAGAGGCAGTTCGAATCCCATGTTTTAGAAGCGGGTGCTGAAAACGATTTAATAGATGCTAAATTTAAATCGGGGATAAATAATGTTTTTTAAAATGTTTTTTTACCCATATACACCGATGTGTTTAAACACTTTATACTTAGTACTTACCCGAGTTCTGTGAAAAGAATCACAGGCATATTACTCGGTGGGATTCGAACCCACGACCTTTGCAATTCTATTATATTTGTTTACTAAAGTTCTTTTTGAAACAATCCGGGCTTTGATTTGGGATCGGCTTTTGGCTCCATCAGTAATTTGTAAAAAGGTGCACTTTCCATGCGGGTTTCAAAACAAGTCGGGGTCAGAGCTTTTGCCGTCAAGTTTGAATTGTGCATTTATTGCAATAAATCCCTTCCGACCCCACATAGCAACTACAAACTAAAATTATAATGTAGTAGGTGACATGTGTCATTGTGTGTTCATAATCGAATACCTACCAGTAGTTGAGGGCCGTGTCTCCTGTGTCTGAGTTCTAGTTGTTGATGCTTCGGTTGCCATGAGAACAGGAGCTGCCTTTGTCTGTCAGAAAAAAACCCATAGCATGTGATGTTCGTACCTTAATCAGGGCCGCTTTCTTCAAAGGTAAAGTGTCATAAGTTGATTTTGGGCACATAATAATTACAGGAAAAGTTATAAATAAGGGTGCAATGAAGGAAACGTTTTGAGGTTTAAGCTGGTGTCGCAGTGAAATAACAGCGGGTACCAGCCGCATCTAATCGCTGCAGTATTCCCGAACGGACACCAACCCACAGGAATCTGAGAAACGATTCGTGCTTAAAATTAAATTGACAATGAAATAAACCAAAATAAGGAAGTCAATAAGTTCTCATACACATAAAGGGAAATATGAAGAAGTAGCTCAAAACATATAGGGGCCTACCTAAAAAAAAAAAATCATTCATGGGACCTTTAAGATGAAATGTCAACATACTAATTGTGACTTCACATTTACTTTTTTGAAGTATCTAAAAGGACAGTTCGAAATAAGTCTCAGATTAACTATGGCATACGAATATAGTTATCCAATTGGTTTTTTGATTTTAGAGATGACGCCCAAAGTACGAGAGAGCAATGCGATTACCAGAATCGGCTTTTCCATTGAACTCAATCGGTCGTCGAAGTTGCGAGATAATAATGAAAGAAAAAAAACCATTGTCACAAAAGTTGTGTGCGTTCAGATGGTTGATTTCGAGACCTCGAAATCTAATTCTGAGGTCTCGAAATCAATTCGTCGAAAAGTATTCCACTTCAGAGGGAGCCGTTTCTCACAGTGTTTTATACTATCAACCTCTACCCATTACTTGTTACCAAGTAAGGTTTTATGCTAATAGCTATTTTGAGTAATTACCAATAGTGTCCACTGCCTTTAAAAGACTTATAAATAAAAAATTGAAACGAGGACAGAGAGAAGTATTGCCACAATTAAATTTTGACCTTAAAGTGGACTTTCGTGGAACACATTTTAAAGATGTGAAAGTATACCTTTAACATAAGCGGCTGAATTTGTTTTCGTTATTATGAAACACCAGGTCACATGTATTGAACCCAACATGGGTTTTTAATGAAAGCACCAACGTTCTGAATATAGTTCTCTATCAATAGTTGACCTCCAAAAATAGGTGGGTAATGTAATTATTCTTTGGCCTGACAAAAAAATGGGGGAAATTAAACCGCCTTTTGTTACCCCCGCCCTAAATTTGAGAATGAGCCACGAGCCAGGAAAATAAATGAGGCTAAACCAGCACCAATTTATGGGGAAATTGGTAAAGACCTTGGAACAATCCATTTGCATGGAAGGGGTGTCGGCAAAAACATGATAATTTGATAACCCAAGTCTACAACCCCCCCCCCCCCCCCCACCCCACTCAACCTACTGTGGACCCCGATGCGGGCATTGGGGGTCAGACCTGATTATCGATCATCATGACCCAGATAATGTATGATGATGACCAAGGAACTGGTCAAACGGTCACACAGTTTAAAGACACTGGACACCTTTGGTAATATTTGTCAAAGACCAGTCTTCTCACTTGGTGTATCTCAACTTATGCATAAATTAACAAACCTGTGCAAATTTAAACTCAATTGGTCGACGAAGTTGCAAGAGAACACAGCTGCCTTGAATTCGAGAGCTCAGCAGAAGTATCGATTTCAATTCTAGTGAGAAACTACTTCTTACTTCAGAGGGAGCCATTTCTCACGATGTTTTACACTATCAACAGCTCTCCATTACTCGTTACCAAGTAATTTTTTAAGCTAACTCTTATGAATAGATTTCAGTGCATTTAAGTGAAGTCACATTTTCTGGGTCAGCCATAACCAGAAATATTTCATGCCCAATGTGACCCGGAACCCGAGTCAAATCTAATCCTGGAATTATTAAAATGTGTAAATGGACATGTTGTTCCTGTTGTCTTCGGTCCCATGAAGGAGTATTAAAATACCGCTTTGTGTAACATGCACTTTGCAGACATTCATTTTTGTTTAACATTTAAAGACACTGGACACTTTTGGTAATTGTCAAAAACCAGTTGTCGAAGTTGCCAGTAGTTGGTTCACAACTGGTTCAGTGGGTTTCACCTACACAACGTTGAATTTGGTTTTGTCGAGACATTTCGTGACGGGGGTTTTTGTAAACTCTTCTGTGGAGTTATTACAAAAATGAATTTCTACCAGATTTCTCAATCGTTTGGGAAGATTTGTTTTCTTGCTGTTGTTCTCAGCTTGTACTTTTTTACTCAGTCTCACGCTGAAGTACTCTCGCGTTCCTTTGGGTTTTCAAAATCCCTTGGATCCAACATTGCTCTTAAAAACCATCTACTTCGGAGTCTAAAACGAGTTAGATCACCTGCAAGATGCTTGGCCAACTGCCTCCGCGAACCGCAATGTGTTGCCGTGAATTACAAGGATCTATCGGGTATATGCGAGCTGATTGATGGTACGAAGACCGAGTACCCCGGAGATTTAAAGGAGGAGTCTGGATGGATGTACTACGAGGCGGAGACCAAGGTCAGATTAATAATTTCGTTGTTATTTATTTATTTATTTTAAATCTTGAGACATATACAATAGTTACAAGTTGTACAGGGGCTGTCAAGGTTAAAACAAAAGTATAAAAACTGTCATCAAAAGATGTGTAAAACCAGACTCCTGCCAACGATAAAAATATAATTATACAATATAAAAAGGAGACCCAAGACTCGCTCAAAGTTAACTAAATTATTTCCTCTCTCTCAGTTCCTTTATATGTTCCCTGTCAATGTCTTGCTTACGTTTAATGATCTTACGGGAGCACCATTGTGGGGTATTTTACACAAAAGAAACACAAACTATCACGACAGAAAAATAGTTTTAGGTTCTCGCGCGCAGTTACTCCTTGAGGTTGAAACCACTTTGATCGCTCAATTATTAATTTAACCGCGATTAATTTGTGCACATTAATTTTATGTCGTGCGCTTAAAATATGTTATCATTTTTGTGAGCATCATTTCACGCACTCACTATAAATTATTTCATCCGTTCGAAAGCATTTCGCCGAATGACTTCAAGATCACAAAATGGTCGTACATGTCTGAAATAAATTTTTTCCATAACATTATATCGAGAAAGTACAAAAACTTGTTTATTTCGCCTAAAGGAATGTGGACACTTACTCGAAATAATTGTAAGCATAAAACCCTACTTGGTAACGAGTAATGGGGAGAGGTTGATAGTATAAAACATTGCGAGAACCGGCTCCCTCTTGTAACCTAGTTTTCGAGAAAGAAGTAATTTTCCACGAATTTGATTTTGAGACTTTAGATTCAGAATTTGAGGTCTCAAATCAAGCATCAAGCACCAATCACCCGTTTCACTTCGTGTGACAAGGGTGTTTTTTCTTTCATAATTATTTCGCAACGTCGACAACTAATTGAGTTCAAATTTCACAAATTTGTTTTTTGAAGCATAATGTTGAGATACACCAAGTGGGAAGACTTGTCTTTGACATTTACCAATAGTGTCCATGTCTTTATCGATATGAATCGGTGAGCACACCAAAATGAGTGTATACCCACAATGATTATCGAGTTGGCAGTTGACAGTTGATGATTTCATTTTAAGCATTGTTTGTTATTCACGGGACGTAACGTGACCTTCCCATAAAACGAAATACCATCCATTATCAATACAACTATTATAAGAACTAAGAAATTAGATGGTTGGCACACGTTTCTCTCTATTAAGTCCGGTGGTGCAAATTGAGCTGTGGTAATCATCTACTCCTGGTCCCAATTTCATAGAGCTGCTAAGCACGACAATTTGCTTAGCATGAAATTTCTTCCTTGATAAAAACAGGATTACCACACAAACTTCCATTTGTTAAATATTGCTTGTTACTGGTATTCAGCTGTTGTTTGCTTATCCCGAAAATCACATAATAATTTGGTCGGGTAATCCTGTTTTTATCAAGGCATAAGAATTATGTCCGAAGATTTAAAATAAATGAAATAATTATTGACACATGAATGAGTCTGGCACCACATGAACCAGATTTGGGTGCGTATGTTATAATAAAATTATAGAGAATAATAATTGTTTGTTATTAAAGCATCGTTATCATTTTAATTTTAATTTGCATCTCAAGAGCATGAGTTTTTCACTTTCATGATTGCGCTTGGTTGCGCTCGTAAGAGAAAGTAGGTAAAACACGCCAATTATGCTAAGTGGCCTCATCTTACTGGGGGAAAAATACACGATCTTGGTCAACCTTAAACTGTAAAGTATTTCAGAGTTGGGGTGGGCGGGTTAGTTTCAGGTAACTTCATTTCAACGTATGAGATGTTTTATGTTGGCTTGTGAATGCTGCAGCCGGAGATGTGGTTGGTATACCCTCAGTCACCTCGCCATAAACCCGAGGGAATTCAACGTTCTTTCGAAAATACCGAATCAGTTTTTAGTGTCCTCAGCAAGAAGACACTGAAACTTTCACACGTGGTTTTTTTTTTTTTTTTTTTTTTACTGTTAGCATTATGTCGACACAAACCAATTGACGGCACCATACTTTTAAAGAAAGCTGCCCTTTAATAAGTTTGGACATCACTTGCTCTGTAATTGATTTTTTTTCCTGGCAGACAAAGACAGCTCCTGTTCTCACGGCAACCGAAGCGTCAACAACTAGAACTCAGACACAGAAGACACTGCCCTCAACTACTGGTAGGTATTTGATTATAAACACACAATGACACATGTCACCTGCACGCAAAGTGGCGCATATAAGGCCTATAATTATTGGCACGATGTAATTAGTCCAAACGTATTTTGTGTTGATGGTGTAATGTTTTAGTTTGCAACTACTGTAAGGAAAGGCGGGAATTAGGATTCCAAGAACCGCCCAAATCAAACTGAGGCCGTTTTTTGAAATGACGCCTTATAATCTCGACTCCGGTGTCCCCATGGGTGCGATGTATTGGTAATAACATGGGTTGAGAATCAAAAGAGGGCGCTGTCAGAAGAAAACAAAACATTGTACACAGTTCGGCGTTATGGGGAGAGGGGGCGGAGCCGGTTTCGCTGCCTCAGTGCATCAGCCCCTTCATATCTCACTGACCTCTAGACCATCACAGAACCTGTCAGAAATCTGCGTTCCTGTTCCAAAACTTAATTTATTCACATTCAAAGAACTAAACACAGTTGGGGGGGGGGCTCTTTCTTTTGCAGCACCAATGATGTGAAATCATCTTCCTCGGGATATCAGGCAATCTACTTCATTAGAAAATTTCAAAAGCTTGCTCAAATCACATTTTTTTCCTTTCTACTTTGTCACATTCTTAAAAAAAAAAACATGTTTAATCGTTTTGTTTGTTTGCCGCTCAACAGCTAATCCAAGACCCAAGGATTGCTGGGACCATTTCCAGAATGGGCAAAGATCAAGCGGTATCTACACCATCTATGTTGAAGGCAAGTCGGCGGGACTTGATGTATACTGCCAAATGGACAGTCCAACCGCTGGTGGTGGATGGACGGTACGTGCCACACAAAACTCTCTTTAAAACCATCAACGTTTTTTGCAACCAAGTCCTGAACTGTTGAGCCAAGTATGTTATGTAAACGAAATGCACAACGTGTTTAATTGGATGAAAAAGCATTCAAAAGCCGCTACGTTTTCCTACCGATACCCATACAAAACAAAGTGATCTTCTTATAGCTCATTTTCATGAACGGTGCCCTTGTCATTGGGCTCCGTGTGGAGTATACAGCTTAAAGGAACACGTTGCTTTGGATCGGTCGAGTTGGTGTGTGAAAAGCGTTTGTAACCGTTTATTATAAAATGCAAATGTTCAGAAAGATATTTTAAAAGTAGAATATAATGATCTACACAAAATTAGTATCACTCGAAATTGCCTGGTTTTCCTTTTACCTCGTCGACAAATATGGTCGGCCATTTATGGGAGTCAAATTTTTGACACGGTTACAAACGCTTTTCACAGACCAACTCGACCGATCCAAGGCAACGTGTTGCCGTAGTTCGTACACCTCTGCCCTCGCCCTCGCAGGTACATACTTCCCTGTGTAAAGAGAAGTAACTTAAGTAAATCATCTTATTCAAGGACACAGCACAAAGTGACATGACAAGGAGTCGAACCCTCACTCCGATGACCAATCCGCCAGAACTTAAATTAAAAAAACAACTTCTCGGCACAAAGCCTGTTTTCTTGATCATATAAACTAATATTTTACTTCGATCTTGCAGATGCTTCAGAACCGAGATAGCGGCAACGTTAGGTTTTATCGTGACTGGACCGAGTACAAAACTGGATTTGGGAATCTGTACAGGGAGTTTTGGTTGGGATTGGAGAATATTCATCTTTTGACGACCCAAGATGAATATCAGCTTCGAGTTTGGCTCTCGATGGATTCTTACTGGACATACGCTATGTAAGACGTAGTGTTTTAGTGACTAGTTTTTTTAATGAACTTAAATTCAAGTCTCAGCAAGATTTTACAATGTTTCTTATAAAGTGTATGTTGTTCAACTGAGGTTAAATATGCTTATTGTTTCTTTCTTTTTAGGTACGATAGTTTTCATGTATCTGACGAGAATGACAATTACACCTTGACGATTGGTACATTTACCGGTTCCACAAAAGCAGGTAAGGGTAAATGGATTTCAATTGTTAATATTTAAGGCAAACTTGACAACAAGAACACAAATTCTATCGAATTTGGTGTTAACGCTAACACATGGTTGAAAAGAACCAGGGAAAAACTTACTTTCGTCAAAAAAATTATTTTGATACAGCTACGAATTCTGCAGATAATCTAAAGGACACGTTGCCTTCGGATTGTGCGCTTTGGGCTACAAAAGCGTTTATCAAGGATTTTTCATGCCATGGGCTTCGCAACTCGCACTCGAACACTCCCCTCATTTCAATTGCTGATTGGAAAAAGAAACTTAAGAGGAGGGAACGAATTCACTGCAGCACTTTTAAAGAATTGCCAGGATCGCGGTTTTCGTGTCGATGCAGCTTTGATTTGTTTTGAGAAACAAAAAAGGAAAATTAATTGGTCAAATAGTCAAATAGAATCTACTCATGAACTACCGGGTCATAAAGGCACTGGACACTATTGGTAACTACTCAAAATAGTTGTGAGCATAAAACCTCTCTTGGTAACGAGTAATGGGGAGCTGTTGATAGTATAAAACCTTGTGAGAAAAGGCTCCCTCTAAAGTAACGTAGTTAGGGAGAAAGAAGTAATTTCTCACTGAAAGATTTGAACCTCAGCTGATCTCAGCTGAGGTCTCGATTTCAAGGCATCTGAAAGCACACGACTTGTGCGACAAGGGTGTTTTATCGTCCGTTATTCTCTTGCAACTTCGACGACCAATCGAGTCCAAATTTGTTTCCCAGGTTTGTTATTTTCTGCATATGTTGAGATACATTAAGATAGAATACTTGTCTTTGACAATTACCAATGGTGTCCATGTGCCTTTAACTAATCCCCTTAAACTAACAAAGTTGTTGCTTATTTTGTCTTTATTTCAGGTGACTCGATGATAAGAGAGCACAATGGAATGCCATGGTCAACGTATGACAATGACAACGACAATGCCGAGGGCAACTGCGCAGAGATCTACCATGGAGCTTGGTGGTACAACGATTGCCAAACCTCCAACTTAAACGGGCCCTATCGGACGAACGGATACCTGGGTAGTGATGAAAAAGGGATAACTTGGGAAAGTTGGACCGAAAATCATGAGTCATTGATGAAAGTTAACATGAAAATAAGACCACTGAGTGCCGGTAATTAACACGCCCATTAATCAATCTTTCTTTCTTTAACATGCTTTTCCTTTCTATTTCGCCACATTCAAAACATAAAGTTGTTAAAGGCGACTTTATCAAGTTTTGTTCGCCCCTCAACAGCTCTTCCGAAACCCAAGGATTGCTGGGACCATTTCCAGAATGGGAAAAGATCAAACGGTATCTACACCATCTATGTCAAAGGCAAGACGGTGGGAGTTGACGTGTACTGCCAAATGGACAGTGACGTCGCCGGTGGCGGATGGACGGTACGTGTAAAGGATACATCATATTAAATTACTAATCAATACTATTGCCAAAGGGATTTAAAAACAAATTGAAATGAAATGTTGAGGTTCTGTCAAGAGCTGAGTTTGTTATGAAAAGGAAAGTGGATAACTTGAAGATAACTTCTACCCGATCACCAATTATTAACGCCCAGATTCACAATGTCAGTAACGGGGAGGAGAAGTAATTAAGAGAAGTAATTATGGTGAAGCGTCTTGCTCAAGGACACAACACACAGTGTCGTGACTGGGATGCCCCAAACCACTCGACCATGCAGTAACTTTTCTTTGCACAAAGCCATTTTTTCATGTCCATAAAAAATTAATATTTTACTACCATCTTGCAGAGAATCCAGCGCCGTGAAAGCGGCAACGTTGAGTTTTATCGTAACTGGACCGAGTACAAAACTGGATTTGGGAATCTGAGGAGAGAGTTTTGGCTTGGATTGGAGAATATTCATCTTTTGACGACCCAAGATGACTATCAGCTTCGAGTTTGGCTCTCGATGGATTATTATGACTGGACATATGCTGTGTAAGACGTAGTGTTTTATTGCATTTATTTATTTTTTTGTATTTTTTTTTAAGTAAACAATATTAAACACCATTTCTTCTTAAAATAGTGTATGTTGTTCAGTTAAGATTGAAATATGGTTATGTTTATTTCTCTTTTTTTGTAGGTACGATAGTTTTCATGTATCTGACGAGAATGGCAATTATACCTTGGCGATTGGTACATTTACCGGTGGAGCAGAAACAGGTATAGTATGCTTATACATTTACTAACTGTCATTGTTTAATTTAGGTTTTCTCGATCAATTTCGACAAATTAGCAGCCAATTTAATTTGCATGCGTTCGATTTGAAGCTATTTGGCCCTTTCCAGTTGTTACTGCGTTTCAAATTCAGAAACCATAATTATTCAAATTCCTTTAGCACTGTGTTCAAATCAGCATATTGTCATTCATTTTTCGTGACACACAATCATCATTCAATTTAGCAAAGCTGGTTCGACTGGATATTTTGCAGATTTTTTCCCTTTCAATTTCGTAAAGAGGCAATCAGTTTCGCTAAATGAGAATTCAAATAAGTACGACTAAAGAATTACGAATAAACTCAGATAAACTGTAATGGGCAACTGTTTCGTACCTTCACTTTAATTCAAGCGAACCTTATTGTCTTTAATTAAGTTTCCAGTAGACTTTGCATGGGTCCCATACGTTTTATCTTTTTTTCTTTTCATCTTTATTCTGGGGGGGGGGGGGGGGGGGTCTTTGTGTTTGAATCGGGTGTTCTTTATGTTTTTCATGTATTTATTTTTCTTTTTCTTGTTTCTTTCCCAACCATCAATCTGCATAAGTAAACTACCTGGAAGATCACGTGCTTTTTTAGAACCATCATTAGTTCTATAGATTACGTGACCTCCGTCAACAAAAAAAGATCAAAGCAAACTAAATCTGCATTCCTTGAAGACTTTCGGGGTATTAGCCTAGTTAGTAGCCCAAAGTAGCCCAACAAAGCCGGTGTGTCCCTTTAACATAAACCAACTTGAACCCGAGAATGCCAAATCATTCGATATTTATGGAGGTGGTTATAAGAACGACCGGGGGAAGAAACCTACTTTCTATCTTTCTGTCTTAATTTACTTTCATCATAATTTCTATTCCAGCACCAATTCTGCATAGAATTAAAAGGACAGGTTGTTTTGGAATATGCGCTTTTGGGCTACAAAAACATTAAACAGGGGGAAATAATCGCGCGCCACAGGTTTCGCGATGCACAGTCGCCAACCCCTACTCACTAGTGGATATTTGTATTTGTAAACAAAAGAAAGCAACAGAAGTTGGGGTAAATTCCCAGTCGTTGCAACCAAATGGGCTCAAGTAAAACAGCGCGGCATCTTCATAGAACCGTCAGTCCCGCATTTGAGTAAAGAGAAAATTAATTATAGTACTTCACAACAAATTGATTTTACATTAACAATATACAAACTTTTCAAGATAGATCTATTCCGAAAATAACGGTCCCTCAACTAAAAAGTTGTTGTCATATTTCCAGGTGACTCGATGATAGAGCACAATGGAATGCCATGGTCAACATATGACAATGACAACGACAATGCCGAGGGCAACTGTGCAGAGATCTACCATGGAGCTTGGTGGTACAACGATTGCCAAACCTCCAACTTAAACGGGCCCTATCGGAGTTACAGAAACCTGGGTAGCAATGAAAAAGGAGTTACTTGGGAAAGTTGGGCTGGAAATGATAAGTCATTGGAAGAAATGGACATGAAAATAAAACCATTGAGTGCCGGTAACTAACACCAACATTATTGGTAATTACTAAAAATAATTATTAGCATGAAACCTTTCTTGATTACGAGTAATGGGGAGAGGTTGATAGTATAAACCATTGTGAGAAACAGCTCCCTCTGAAGTAATGTAGTTTTCGAGAAAGAAGTAACTTTCCAAGAATTTGATTTCGACACCTCAAGTTTAGAATTTGAGGTCTCGGAATCAAGCATCAGAAAGCACCCAACTTCGTGTGACAAGGGTGTTTTTCTGGCATTATACTTCGTGTGACAAGGGTGTTTTTCTGGCATTATTATCTCACAACTTCGACGACCGATTGGACTCAAATTTTCACAGGTTTGTTATTGTATGCATATGTTGAGATAAACCAACTGTGAAGACTAGTTATTGACAATCACCAATAGTGTCCACTGTCTTTAAAGGATGGTTTACTTTCCAAGCGATTTGGAAGTGTCCCTTTCTTAAAAACACAGGTTCACAGAGGAAACAAAAATTGACAAGTTTGGTGACAACTCAAGTTGTACACTTGTACAACATCAGTTTGTTTTGGCCAAGGCTCGAGCCAAATGAAGGCCAGAATTTGTCGAAAGTAAATGTCATTGAACAATATTTTTGATTTAAATTAACTGCACTCAAAGTCTGTTTCACTAGATTTCAAATCAAGGGTAGTTAAGTATTATAGATTTATTGAACTAATGTTATCGTTTAAACCTTTCAGAGCGTCGCGTTTTAAAACACACTTTAGCTAGTTTCAGTAATGCTTACGGTTTTAGTTTATGTATATTGTGCCATGTGACTACAACTTCTACCTTAACGTTATTTATTTATTTCATAGCACCGCTAAACTTTATTTATTGTGCCGCCCCTAAATGTAGCCAGAGCTCTAAATGTAGCCTGACCTAAATGAAGCCCCAAACCTGTATCTTAATGTCGCCCGAACCTAAATGTAGCCCCAAATCTATACATAAATGTCGCCCGGACCTAAATGTAGCCCCAAACCTGCATCTAAATGTCGCCTGAACCTAAATGTAGCCCCAAACCTGCACTCAAATGTCGCCTGAACCTAAATGTAGCCCTAAACAAGTCCCTAAAATGTCCCGCTCGATTTACGCCCAGGTCGTATAGTTAAAAAGCAAGACACTTCTTTTTAGAGAAGTCCCCCGAATGCCCTACTCTGTTGTAGTAAAATAAAAAGCAATTGAAGTTCTTAATCAAGCACAATCTACCTACCCAGAGGATACACACATGGTGTTAGCGCTAATGCTTATAAAGCTATATAACTGTTGTCATTGCTTTTTGTCTGTAGCCAGCTGCTCATTAATTATCTAATTTAATAAACATCGTGTTTCAAGCTGAAACGACATGTTTTATCAATTCAGAGCAGAAGACGATCAGAGCATACTGATCGAAACGTCGGGTTGAAACCAACGGTTCTTTTCAGAACCACCCCAACTCATTAGAGATAGTCATTACATGGTGTTACCGCAAACCTTTTTATACTGGCAACAAGTAAAAGAAAGATAAAGATAGCGGACTCAAGCAGCACATGAAGAAGGACAGTTGCCGAGGCATATCCCCAAAGCTTATAGAGGCCAGGAAACGCAAAAGACCAACAATCCAGGGCAGAAAAGTACAAGATGTCTACAAAATGGGTACTGCGGACCGTAATCTTTTTCGAGGTAAATAAAAAGAAACCATTAACCCCCGAGAATATCTTTGTGTTGGTTCATATCTGCCATAAGCGGCAATTTTCCCATGCTTTAATATTAATAAATTGCATAAGAAACAAAAGAATGTGCTTCTTTGTATTATTTTTCGTATTGTCCTTAAGAAAGAAACTGCTTTTCATGCGTGTGAGCAAAGCGAAGTAGCATGAAAGTCTTCTTTTACTTAAAGGGGGATGCAAATCTGCCAACAAAAGAGCATTCGTGCGTGAAGCCAATACGACGTGGGGTCCGGGCCAGCTTAAGGGACCGGGAAAATTATAGGTGCTCTGCATGCGTGGTGCAATATTAGGCCAAATTGAGGGGACATTTAATATTGGGGGGGGGGGGGGTCAAGAATCACAGATGCATTAATGACAAGATTACACGATGCTCACTATGCTAACAACAAAGTGCCCTCTTCGCCCTTCAGCGTGTAAGGGAGCACGTATATATTTAACCCCCCGAGAGCTAGGCCGAAACTGGCCGAATCGTCCGGTGCTGTAATGAGCATCATTATCAACAGGTGAATGCACACCGCTCGGTTTCCTACCCTGCATATTCATGATCTCCTTGCCCCCGCTACCCAGCTTTTGGTACACAAAGGAATAGATGGGTGACTGTTAATCCCTGATGACTTGGACAAAGCCCCTTTGTGCCCGGATTAGTAATCAGTCCTGGCCATAAACTTCTCTTGTAAGTTTATTGCTGGTTTCTATGTTATGACTGCATTTGCAAAAATAAATAAGGAATGATTTCTTCAACTAAATTCTGCTGTTAAAAATATAAAACACTAGGTAGGCTACTCTTT
Source organism: Asterias rubens (assembly GCF_902459465.1). Classification (NCBI taxonomy): domain Eukaryota; kingdom Metazoa; phylum Echinodermata; class Asteroidea; order Forcipulatida; family Asteriidae; genus Asterias; species Asterias rubens. Next base: position 13,862,228 of record NC_047070.1, on the reverse strand, counting down.
CGTAGGAACAAACCATAAAGGGTGGACTTAGGCCGTTCCAATCTACTTCCGTTCGAAACCGAAAGTAGCTCGCTATTGTAACATCAACTTATTGTCAATTTAAACCTGTATCGGTTTTCAAAAACAAATTGCCATAACCCTAGCGTTGGGATCACAAGTCTATACTACTTTATTATTCATCACAACATATTTTGGTTGTGTTTTTCCCAACAAGTTTTGAACATGTAGTTGAGTTTCATTAAATAAAAGTAAGGTTCTAAAAGCGTGTCACAGACGTTGTGTCGGAAAACAACGCAGTTGCCCTTTGTTGAACATGTCATTACTTCTTGGAACCGAATGTAGCTTGGAACATTAAGTTTCAACTTATGGTGAATTTAACCTGTGACTGTTTTCAAAAGCAGAATTTCACACCCTAGCGTTGCCATCACAAGTGATGCTTAAGTTCAGTACCACAACATGTGATAAGTTTCTTCAGAATGTGTTTCGACAAGCGCGTCGTAAATTTAAACGTTGTGAGTTTTTTAGGGTGGACTCCAAAAAAATCGACATGGAAAAGATAGCGACAAAAAAAAGAAGAAGATGGAGAGCTGAACTAACTACATACAGGGGAATGACTTGGCGATTAAAAGAGAGAGTGAGATGGGGTATTGGTGAAGATGCTTTCCTCATGCAGTGGAGTGAATCAGGCAAGAAGCCGATGGCCTGACTATTCATGCTCAGACAAGTAAGCTCAATAGAACTAACAGCTGGTTGGGATATTAGTAAAAATCTTTTAGGTAGACAATTTCATATCTCATTTAAACTGTCTAGATCTGTTACCATAAAATGAACTTATCTTAAATCAGAGAAAACACAGTGTTATTTATGTTTTCTCTTAGATCTCTTGACACTGGCAGATAGGCTTTAGCGCGAGTGAACTGATCAAATGATCCAATTTTGTTGTCGCTTAAAATTGTTAAACAGTAAGCTACACCCATTGACGTCACCGTTACCATGGCAAAGGGTTATAAACGAACGACCAAATTGTGTTACACGCTTGAAGACATACCTTATCATCAACGGCGGGTTTTGATAGGGTGTATTGTTCCGGTTTTCTTGCCGTTTTTAATTTGAGAAAATAGAAATAGCTGTTGCAAACAACTTACCAACCAAATGGACCGAGAGTATAAATGCAAAAAATAGTTAATGGCCTGACGTTTCGACCCTAGCAGAGTCTTTCTCGAAGGCTAAATGACAACACAACAAACATGAACAGGTAACTAAGTGAAACATAAGCAGTGAAGTGGAACTACATGAATGGGGTTAGAAAGCATACATAAAAAGCAGGGGGTAAACAATGAATAGGGGGACAAAAAAGGGGGGGTGAAGGGAAGGGACTGGCTTGACCACAAGCAAGAATATGGAAACACAAAGGACAACATCAAGGGTGGTGAGGTTGGGTAAAAAGTAATTTATTAGTGAATGAGGCTCAGGCTAAAAGGCTATGGGGAAAAAAGGAGACGGCAAAACAAAAGGTTTATTAGTCGTTTCCTTCTTGGATGTTCAGACCATGGGCTTGAATGGTCTGGAGGCGTCTAATCCAGAGTTTCTCCCTACTCAAACGCACAGTCTCTCTGTGGTTGCCTAGTGCCTCTATGCCCTGTAAGATCATGTCAGAAATGGAGTGATTAGGAAGATTGAAGTGATGACCTACAGGTGTATCCAGCTTTTGGGTCTTGACTGTAGATCTGTGGCTGTAGAAACGCCTCTTGAGTGTAGTTCTTGTTTCACCTATATATTGAACACCACAGACTCTGCAAGATATGAGATTAGTGGTTTTTAATTTGATGAAGAAACTTATTCACGCCGTATACGTACAAAGGCAATTAGTTTGCTTTGTTCAAAAGAATCAGCGATGCATGTACCTCATATGGCAAAGGTAAAAGGCAGTGGACCAGCTGTTAGTTCTATTGAGCTTACTTGTCTGAGCATGAATAGTCAGGCCATCGGCTTCTTGCCTGATTCACTCCACTGCATGAGGAAAGCATCTTCACCAATACCCCATCTCACTCTCTCTTTTAATCGCCAAGTCATTCCCCTGTATGTAGTTAGTTCAGCTCTCCATCTTCTTTTTTTTTGTCGCTATCTTTTCCATGTCGTTTTTTTGGAGTCCACCCTAAAAAACTCACAACGTTTAAATTTACGACGCGCTTGTCGAAACACATTCTGAAGAAACTTATCACATGTTGTGGTACTGAACTTAAGCATCACTTGTGATGGCAACGCTAGGGTGTGAAATTCTGCTTTTGAAAACAGTCACAGGTTAAATTCACCATAAGTTGAAACTTAATGTTCCAAGCTACATTCGGTTCCAAGAAGTAATGACATGTTCAACAAAGGGCAACTGCGTTGTTTTCCGACACAACGTCTGTGACGCGCTTTTAGAACCTTACTTTTATTTAATGAAACTCAACTGCATGTTCAAAACTTGTTGGGAAAAACACAACCAAAATATGTTGTGATGAATAATAAAGTAGTATAGACTTGTGATCCCAACGCTAGGGTTATGGCAATTTGTTTTTGAAAACCGATACAGGTTTAAATTGACAATAAGTTGATGTTACAATAGCGAGCTACTTTCGGTTTCGAACGGAAGTAGATTGGAACGGCCTAAGTCCACCCTTTATGGTTTGTTCCTACGAAAGAGAAGCCTACCTAGTGTTTTATATTTTTAACAGCAGAATTTAGTTGAAGGAATCATTCCTTATTTATTTTTGCAAATGCAGTCATAACATAGAAACCAGCAATAAACTTACAAGAGAAGTTTATGGCCAGGACTGATTACTAATCCGGGCACAAAGGGGCTTTGTCCAAGTCATCAGGGATTAACAGTCACCCGTCTATTCCTTTGTGTACCAAAAGCTGGGTAGCGGGGGCAAGGAGATCATGAATATGCAGGGTAGGAAACCGAGCGGTGTGCATTCACCTGTTGATAATGATGCTCATTACAGCACCGGACGATTCGGCCAGTTTCGGCCTAGCTCTCGGGGGGTTAAATATATACGTGCTCCCTTATATACCTGTAAATGGGTTCAGCAGACATTGCTGCAGTGACTTTCAAAACAATGTGAGGTATTTTGTAAAGCAAAGTACTTTCTAAGCAAATACAACAAAGAACTGTCAATTATTCTGATGACACTTGAATGACAAGTTAGACAGGTCGGATGTAACTGGGATGTACACTTTCAAAATGTAATATATTTACTCATAACATTGTTTCATACCAAAGTTAAGAATCTGCTTCTCTTACACACCAACTATAATAAGACTGCCTAAGGATCAACTTGTTAGGTAGCCTTATATAATTTTAAATGGGTTTATAGCAGATACTGCAGTGACTTTCAAAACAAAGGGATTTGTTTTGTAAAGCAAAGTACTTTCTAAGCAAAATACAAAAAAGAGTTGTCAGTTTTTTGACACTTGAATGACAAGTTAGACCAGTCAGATGTAACAGGGACTTACACCTTTAAATTGTACTAGCAAGCGCGGCATCCAGCTGGATGAGAAGGATTCTAGTATACAAATGTTGTAAAAGGTAATGTGGGGGCAAGGGAGGTATTCTGACAGGTAATAATCATTTCGTTGGATTAGAAATTGTATTTATGATCGGTAAGGAAATTTGTCATTAATGTTGTATTTTGTTAAAAATTAATCGTTGAGTGTGCACAACTTAGTTGTGAAACGATGTTTATTAATGAAACCTTTAAAGCTGCTAACTTATACACATACCAGCCCCCCCCCCCCCCAAAAAAAAAAAAAGTTGTGTAATCTGATTCTCTCACACACCGACTACGTAGCCTTTTATGCTTTTAGATGGGTTCAGCATTACTGCAGTGACTTACAGCACGTTTTTATGTGCAAGTTAAGCCCTTAGACCTCTCAGTGTGGCGGTTTCTCTCGATTGCACACCTTGCTGGGTGAGCACACACGTTTCAAAAAAAGTCCATACCCCTGGCACTGAACTTGGTATTTGCAGTCCAGCACATAGTGTGCCTTGTAGAACACATCTACTGCTTTCATGACTGATGCTTGTGGAAGAATATTTCTTGACTCGAGATCAGCGCTGCCTAATGATAGCACAAAGGGCTGGGGATGAAGCTTTGTGTCTATCCTTCCGGTATTGTGGCATTATGATATCCTGTGGCATAAAAAGAATAATAAATAAAACTTGTTAATATCCTAAAACTCAGTTCTTAAGATATAGCGCCTAATATTCCATTCAAATGTCAAAGAAAGTGATCATTATTATTTTATTTTACAAGAGGATATACAGAGTTATTTTTTTGAGTTAATTTGAGAACTGTTTTACAGCGCCTTGTTAGGGTTTACAAGGTGACGGCACAATCTGAAGACGCACAAACCACACGAACACCAGGACAGATCCGTATACTGAGAAGAGTAACAGTAATTCACTAGAGACATGTGTGTTACTATTAGTTTGTGTTGGGTTTGTAAGAATTGTAATTATTTCTGAAAACAAATGATTCATGAAATTGGGTTTTCAAAACATACTGGAGTCATTTAAATAAAATAAATTCAGATAACAGTGACAAATAGAAGACCAAAGCAAGGCTGCCTGTTTTCAGAGAAATTCATCACTTTTACCCGTTGTGTGTCGATGGATGATTTTGGGAATAAGTTGCAAATTATCTGCCTCGGTCAGCACCTTCATTGCCTGCATGTCGATCTCATTATCTGTATGAGTTGTAAACAAAATAAATTTAATTGCAAAGCTGTTACGCATGGGCATAGCTATCCTATCTTAAAAGTAACTAATGCACTGCTTCCAATACATCGAAGCTAATGACGATGAAATAATTTAGCTCATACCAAATAGTAAACACAAAGGAAACTGTATTTATTCATCATTAATATTGATATTGTCGAAAACTAACGCCTTCGCATTTAATTAGTTTGAGCATTGAGTCAGATAAAAGCCTTGAAAAGCTATTGTGTCCATTTTATCCTTACAAAAAAATATTCGAGAGCCGATTATTGTTCCCGATGGGAGCTTGTACTTTTATACAAACATTACCGAAAGGGTAAAAAATTGTGCATAAATATTAAGCTATCTTTTAAAAATTGAACTACGATTCCAGTTGTTTACTGCAAGAATCTTGAAAAATTGGTTTTCAGAAACTCGGGCGGTGCAGGGACTAGAAGGTTAAAATGTTACTCAATCAATGCACCCAATGTCTACTGGAGCTTAACAATACATCAATTGGTCATGTACAACTGAGGCATAGAATAAATAACACAAACAGCTACCTAGCCTGAGAACGAGTGTGTACAGGGCACACCCACAATTTTCATTATTTTTATTTTTGTAAAAATGTGAGATATGATACCAAATATGGTCATTATATGATATACGTTGATTTGAAAAGTGTATGAGAAGAGCATGTCATTCATATTTCTTTGGGGGTGTTGTTTCAAAAGCTACCCCGCATCGTCACAGCGTTTATCATTTCAACTCGTGCCACTTCTGAAAGTTGGGAGCTAAAATTTTGAGTCACAAATAAATCTTGAATTTAGAAAGAATATTGTGTGATTTTTAAACGGCGTCATCATCATCTATTTCAAAACTTGTTTAACTAATTTAAGATACCAACGGAACCTTTTAATTGACGATTTATAAACCACGTGTCAGTCTCCAGGCCCTATCCACGTGTCAGCGTGTTCCGGGTTCAAAGATGTTGCGTATTTTATTTTTTTCCAGGACGAACGTGGGCACACAATTACCCCACGTTCGTCCTCGAACCAGGAAAAAATCCCAGACACGTCACCACGTGAGCCTTCCCGTGGTGACGTCAGTGCACCTCGGGCCAGCCCCAAGTGACCAAATCCACAAGTGTTTTATGCCATCAACCTCCGCACATTACTCGTCACCAAGAAAGGTTTTGTGCTAATATTTGTTTTGAGTAATTAGTCCACTGCCGTGGCAGTGGACACTATTTGGTTATTACTCAAAATAATTATTAGCATATAACCTTTCTTGGTGACGAGTAATGGGAAGAGGTTGATGGTATAAAACATTGTGCGAAACGGCTCCCTCTGAAGTGCCATAGTTTTCGAGAAAGAAGTAATTTTCCACAAATTTGATTTCGAGACCTCAGATTTAGAACTTGAGGTCTTGAAATCAACCATCTAAAACCACACAACTTCGTGTTTGTGAGGAGAGCGTGTTACTCATTTATTTTGGGCGTCTTGCAACTTGTGCCACTTTTCGGAGATGCAGGCATTATACCAAAGTATATTCATACTTATATTGAATTTAGTGGAACATTCCATGAACGATTAATTTAACGAATTAATTGAAAATAGGAAGGGATATCATTCCATCACAATCATGGCTCAGGGCCGAACGTAAGTTTAGTACAAAGCCGAGGAAACTGTTGCGAAAAGTAAACATTGCAAACTGAAAGTCATTTTTTTTTTATGGGGCAATTAGTGATATTTTTATGAACTTTTACAACGCATATTTCATGCTGGACTCGTGGACAAGTCGTTAATGTCTGTCACGGTGATGCTCCCACAAACTGCTCTCGCGAAATTGCTGGTAGTTGCGAGAGCAGTGGTGTCGCGAAAAAAACTGTGTACGTTTTCAGCCGAATATGAACGCCAAACGGACCAAAGACGATTGCGGTTTAATTACAACGTTGTCGTTAAAGACAAGAAGTGTAACTGCAGCCATACCATAAATCAGTGTTTTTTAAGGGTCTGGGTACCTTTCGTAGAACACAAAACACAATGTCCGTATTTACATTAAACTTACACAGTTTGAAAATGTAGAAAGCTTCCCTTAAAATAAAAAGGGTGCTGTAGTTTTTGAGAAATGAGTAAAAAAAGTCACGAAATTAATTTTCGTCTCAGTTTACGTTACGTTCAAACACTTATTCTGTGAGAAGCACTGCAGCTGTTGAAAGTATATATTGAGAAAGGATAACAGATCAAAGTTTGGACATTAATACCCACTCAAAATCATTTGACGACTATGATTCGAGTCTATCTGTTCGAGGCCAGATATATGCGGTTTGTATTCGCTGTAACCTAAACCAGTGGAGATTTGGCATTCTTGTGAACATACGGTGATGTCGAGATAGTTTCTCAGCAAACAGCATTTGAAACTTTCAGGTGTGATTTTAATGGTGTCTTTCATTATAACTTGTTGTATAAATCAGCATCAGGTTGACAAAAACCAATGACTATAATCTTTAATTCGCGTGTTTGTGTGTTTTGCGAGATGCGCCGGATACCAACATTGTCCTTTATAGGGTGCGTCCGTTTAGCTTCCCTGTATGGGTCGACCCCGGTGTGTGTCGTTTTTTTTCTCCAGGACGAACGTGGGTAATTATCTGCACACGTTCTTCCTGGAAAAAATTACGCCACACACCGGGGTCGACCCGGGGAAGCTAATCGAACGCACCCATAATACGAAAGAAGATGCGTACAATCCTTGGGGAGCAGATTATGCAAAACGAATGACGTCACCACTTTCAGAGTGGGTGGTTCGACTGGTGCGTGTTAGGAAGTTTGTGAGACGAGCGTGCCGTTCATTTATTTGGGGTGGTTCGACTGGTGTGTGTGTGTGAGAAGGCTATCACCGCATCACTTCTGCGTTTGTCATCGTGCCACGTCAGAAGATGTACGTACGTTAAAATATTGATACCGAAATCATCTGAAATATAGGGGAAATCTTTGCATTTTGAACTGTTAATCATCATCTTGGCCCCCCTAGTCCACAAAGTTTTAAATAAGTTCAAGCACAACTGAATTTAGAACAGACATATTTTTGCACGCACTAATATTGTTCCTCAACCAAAAAGCGAAATGGTACGTGTCCTATTTTTGACGTTCATTTATTTGCTTTCGGTCGGGGCAGCCAAGCTCTGTCAAAACGAAACCAACGGCACCTCTCTAAGCCTGTATTTCAGTGGCATAGCCGACTTGATCCTACACGGTTACGGATACCGGACATTGGCGGGTATTTCGGTGATCCGTTGCGGCAATTTGTGTCTGTCTGATACTCGATGTTTCTCCATCAACTACTCCGAGCGGGATAAGGTGTGTGAGCTGAACGGGGCTACAGCGTCGCAGTACCCGACGGCTATGGTGGAGTGGGGTAGTAGCTACTACTATGGACCAGAGGAGGTAAGCCGAATAATTAAACAAAATATACAGTAATTTGAATCTATATGTGCACGGGAGGGAGACCAAGATGTAGAGAAAGTTCATTGTGTACCCCGTTGCGAGGAGCAAGGAATTAAATAAGTTGATAAAGCTTTTGGAATAATGCGTAAAGGCGTCGCAGTATAACCGCCGGCTATGGTGGAGGAACGGTACCCTATAATTATGGAGAGAAAGTGAGGTAACTTGCTAGACTAAAACTTGCAACAATTTGCAAAACATTTACAAGAACATTTTATATTTTCATTAGTGTTTGTTAAATTGGATAACTTGACATATGATAGTGTTTTTGGACCACATGTTAAAGACGCTGGACACTATTGGTAATGGTCAATGACCAGTCTTCTGACTTGGTGTATCTCAACATGTGCACAAAACAACAAACCTGTCAAAATTTGAACTCAATTGGTCGTCGAAGTGCCGAGATAATAGAGATAAAACAAAAACACTTGTCACACAAAGTTGTGTGCGATGCTTGACTTCCTGGAAATCAAATTCGAGGAAAATTACTTCTTTCTCGAAAACCACGTTATACTTCAGAGAGAGCTGGCCCCTTTCTCATTATGTTTTGTACTACCAACTATGGGGCGCCGTTTGTCCATTAATTGTTTGACACTTTTAAGGCATGTTTTTACCATGGTTTACAGCAATTAGATGTAAACCATAGAAACTGTTGCCAAATCCTTTTATGGTTTACATACCAGTAAAGTATTTGTTGTGTATAAGTTTATGGTTTACAAACCATGAACATACAAAAAACATTTACAAATCGTGGTTCATAAACCAAGAAAATTTACGCATCTTAAAAACATGGTTAATAATCCATAAAAACTGAAGCATCAAATTCATGGTTTACAAATCATGGTTTATAAACCATGATTTGTAAACCACGATTTTGTATTCTTCAATTTTCATGGTTTATAAACCATGTTTTTTAGATGTCTCAATTTTCATGGTTTATAAACCATGATTTGTAAACCATGAATTTGATGCTTCAGTTTTTATGGTTTATTAACCATGTTTTTAAGATGCGTAAATTTTCTTGGTTTATGAACCACGATTTGTAAATGTTTTTTGTATGTTCATGGTTTGTAAACCATAAACTTATACACAACAAATACTTTACTGGTATGTAAACCATAACAGGATTTGGCAACAGTTTCTATGGTTTACATCTAACGGCGCCCCATAACCAACAGCTCTCCATTAATCGTTACCAAGTAAGGTTTTATGCTAATAATTATTTTGAGTAATTACCATTAGTGTCCACCGCTTAAAGATGCATTGACACCATGTTAGGAACTATTAATTTTGGTTTTTACCCATACACCGATGTGTGTTAGCACTGTATACTCAGTACTTTCCCGAGTCCTGTGAAAAAAATATCACAGGCATGTTACTCGGGTGGGTTTCAAACCCACGACCCTTGCAATTCTAGAGCAGTGTCTTACCAACTAGACTACCGAGGTTGCCCGGCAGCTAGAGGCAGTTCGAATCGTATGTTTTGGCAGCGGGTACCGCAACGATATAATAGATGTTAGGAACTGTGGCCTACAATTCCGGCCATATCTCGTTGGGCCCCCCTGCCCCCTTTCAATGTTGGTTCCAATTGCTGATTGTGTTCTGAGTTGTGTTCTGAGTTACAGTCAACATTGAGCTGGGGGCGGGGGACAAATGTTTTGAATGTGAATGGGAAGTGCACAGGGAATCGATGTATACAACGTTAGGAAAGGGTGGCCCAAGCATTTTGGCCGGGATTGTCTGAGGGTATTTTTTAGATTTTTTAATATGCAAATAATGCTTGAAAAAGATTAGCGGTGAGTAGGGCGTGAAAACCAAAATGGCATTTCAAAGTGATTATTTTATGGGTATGGTGGTGCATTGTGTTATTAGTAACTTGAACCTGTATGGCGCTAAGCAACTCGTGCAAGCGTGAGTTGTGTTATACGTAATTTTATTGCCCTCTCTTTGCGCTAAGCAAAAGATTTTACGACTGCTTTTCTCACACTGCATATTCGTGCTCGCTGAAATGGACGTCTTGACATGACTTTGCTTTACTCGCTTTCACAAATAAAACATAACTATATTCATGGGTTAAACCTAAATAAATTATGTAACTTGGCTTGCTTCTTGTGTTATTCGGTATGAAGTTCATAAAATAATATAAATGAAGACATGTGTAACTCCCAAAGTAGCCCGTCCAAACGTCATTGCCTTTCACTCTGAGACGACAATGACGATTCCTGGCACGACCGCCATGCGGCTGCGCACAAAAATAATGTACCTGTCCAACTTTTTGGGTTGCGTTCATGTATGACGGTTCACCACACGGTTCACCGTAGCATTTTGACTGCTAACTTAGCGTAAAATGTTTTTTCTTCAACACGAAAAGGCCATTACAGTCCACAAACAACACATTACCTGTTGATATTCTTTTCAACCACCTCATTCATTTCTGGGACACGAACTCAAACGGTTAACCTTTGATACCAAAATATAAAAGAAATTTAATTAGTTTCCTTATTTACTTTACTACGGTGAACCGTGTAGACTTGATCCAAGCCTGCTATAGTTACTTTTAGTCAACTAAATATCAGTTGAAGCTAAACGGACTCCAGGATGGTCAGAAAGCCGTTTTTTGTTATTATCTTATTTGTATCACCTTACTCGCCATACAATTAATATTAATCGCTTATACCCATTCTTGTATTTTTCAAGTGCATTTCTAATGTTACTATTTTATTTATTTGGTATTAATGCTGACAAAATAACACGAGCGTAATGGTGTCCCCCCCCCCCCTCACAAATAGACAAATAAAATATAAAAGTTGCCTGTGTCTGTCCTTTTGTGTTCACACACTGTACTCGGCAATAAATAATCATTACTGTCAATGCACAAGTATAGTTAGTCCCCTTCCTCATCCAACAAAATATCATTACTGATTTGCACTTTTCCCGCAAGAAAACATAATTTACTGTCAATGCCCATCATAGTCAGCCCCCCCCCACCCCCCCCCCACCCCAAACAAAAATACTTGCTGATTTGAAATATGTTTTAGTGCCCCTGTCAGTTATGAATCCACATCCACTGTCTTTGGACATTCACAGCCCTTTAAATGCATTATTTGCTAATTTAAAAACGGGGAAAAAAATACGAAATTAACTCAGACAATTCCGGCCATATCTCGTTGGGCCCCCTGCCCCCTTTCAATGTTGGTTCCAATTGCTGATTGTGTTCTGAGTTGTGTTCTGAGTTACAGTCAACATTGAGCTGGGGGCGGGGGACAAATGTTTTGAATGTGAATGGGAAGTGCACAGGGAATCGATGTATACAACGTTAGGAAAGGGTGGCCCAAGCATTTTGGCCGGGATTGTCTGAGGGTATTTTTTAGATTTTTTAATATGCAAATAATGCTTGAAAAAGATTAGCGGTGAGTAGGGCGTGAAAACCAAAATGGCATTTCAAAGTGATTATTTTATGGGTATGGTGGTGCATTGTGTTATTAGTAACTTGAACCTGTATGGCGCTAAGCAACTCGTACAAGCGTGAGTTGTGTTATACGTAATTTTATTGCCCTCTCTTTGCGCTAAGCAAAAGATTTTACGACTGCTTTTCTCACACTGCATATTCGTGCTCGCTGAAATGGACGTCTTGACATGACTTTGCTTTACTCGCTTTCACAAATAAAACATAACTATATTCATGGGTTAAACCTAAATAAATTATGTAACTTGGCTTGCTTCTTGTGTTATTCGGTATGAAGTTCATAAAATAATATAAATGAAGACATGTGTAACTCCCAAAGTAGCCCGTCCAAAACGTCATTGCCTTTCACTCTGAGACGACAATGACGATTCCTGGCACGACCGCCTTGCGGCTGCGCACAAAAATAATGTACCTGTCCAACTTTTTGGGTTGCGTTCATGTATGACGGTTCACCACACGGTTCACCGTAGCATTTTGACTGCTAACTTAGCGTAAAATGTTTTTTCTTCAACACGAAAAGGCCATTACAGTCCACAAACAACACATTACCTGTTGATATTCTTTTCAACCACCTCATTCATTTCTGGGACACGAACTCAAACGGTTAACCTTTGATACCAAAATATAAAAGAAATTTAATTAGTTTCCTTATTTACTTTACTACGGTGAACCGTGTAGACTTGATCCAAGCCTGCTATCGTTACTTTTAGTCAACTAAATATCAGTTGAAGCTAAACGGACTCCAGGATGGTCAGAAAGCCGTTTTTTGTTATTATCTTATTTGTATCACCTTACTCGCCATACAATTAATATTAATCGCTTATACCCATTCTTGTATTTTTCAAGTGCATTTCTAATGTTACTATTTTATTTATTTGGTATTAATGCTGACAAAATAACACGAGCGTAATGGTGTCCCCCCCCTCACAAATAGACAAATAAAATATAAAAGTTGCCTGTGTCTGTCCTTTTGTGTTCACACACTGTACTCGGCAATAAATAATCATTACTGTCAATGCACAAGTATAGTTAGCCCCCTTCCTCATCCAACAAAATATCATTACTGATTTGCACTTTTCCCGCAAGAAAACATAATTTACTGTCAATGCCCATCATAGTCAGCCCCCCCCCCCCCCCCCCCCCCCCCACCCCAAACAAAAATACTTGCTGATTTGAAATATGTTTTAGTGCCCCTGTCAGTTATGAATCCACATCCACTGTCTTTGGACATTCACAGCCCTTTAAATGCATTATTTGCTAATTTAAAAACGGGGAAAAAAATACGAAATTAACTCAGACAATTCCGGCCATATCTCGTTGGGCCCCCCTGCCCCCTTTCAATGTTGGTTCCAATTGCTGATTGTGTTCTGAGTTGTGTTCTGAGTTACAGTCAACATTGAGCTGGGGGCGGGGGACAAATGTTTTGAATGTGAATGGGAAGTGCACAGGGAATCGATGTATACAAAGTTAGGAAAGGGTGGCCCAAGCATTTTGGCCGGGATTGTCTGAGGGTATTTTTTAGATTTTTTAATATGCAAATAATGCTTGAAAAAGATTAGCGGTGAGTAGGGCGTGAAAACCAAAATGGCATTTCAAAGTGATTATTTTATGGGTATGGTGGTGCATTGTGTTATTAGTAACTTGAACCTGTATGGCGCTAAGCAACTCGTACAAGCGTGAGTTGTGTTATACGTAATTTTATTGCCCTCTCTTTGCGCTAAGCAAAAGATTTTACGACTGCTTTTCTCACACTGCATATTCGTGCTCGCTGAAATGGACGTCTTGACATGACTTTGCTTTACTCGCTTTCACAAATAAAACATAACTATATTCATGGGTTAAACCTAAATAAATTATGTAACTTGGCTTGCTTCTTGTGTTATTCGGTATGAAGTTCATAAAATAATATAAATGAAGACATGTGTAACTCCCAAAGTAGCCCGTCCAAAACGTCATTGCCTTTCACTCTGAGACGACAATGACGATTCCTGGCACGACCGCCATGCGGCTGCGCACAAAAATAATGTACCTGTCCAACTTTTTGGGTTGCGTTCATGTATGACGGTTCACCACACGGTTCACCGTAGCATTTTGACTGCTAACTTAGCGTAAAATGTTTTTTCTTCAACACGAAAAGGCCATTACAGTCCACAAACAACACATTACCTGTTGATATTCTTTTCAACCACCTCATTCATTTCTGGGACACGAACTCAAACGGTTAACCTTTGATACCAAAATATAAAAGAAATTTAATTAGTTTCCTTATTTACTTTACTACGGTGAACCGTGTAGACTTGATCCAAGCCTGCTATCGTTACTTTTAGTCAACTAAATATCAGTTGAAGCTAAACGGACTCCAGGATGGTCAGAAAGCCGTTTTTTGTTATTATCTTATTTGTATCACCTTACTCGCCATACAATTAATATTAATCGCTTATACCCATTCTTGTATTTTTCAAGTGCATTTCTAATGTTACTATTTTATTTATTTGGTATTAATGCTGACAAAATAACACGAGCGTAATGGTGTCCCCCCCTCACAAATAGACAAATAAAATATAAAAGTTGCCTGTGTCTGTCCTTTTGTGTTCACACACTGTACTCGGCAATAAATAATCATTACTGTCAATGCACAAGTATAGTTAGCCCCCTTCCTCATCCAACAAAATATCATTACTGATTTGCACTTTTCCCGCAAGAAAACATAATTTACTGTCAATGCCCATCATAGTCAGCCCCCCCCCACCCCCCCCACCCCAAACAAAAATACTTGCTGATTTGAAATATGTTTTAGTGCCCCTGTCAGTTATGAATCCACATCCACTGTCTTTGGACATTCACAGCCCTTTAAATGCATTATTTGCTAATTTAAAAACGGGGAAAAAAATACGAAATTAACTCAGACAATTCCGGCCATATCTCGTTGGGCCCCCCTGCCCCCTTTCAATGTTGGTTCCAATTGCTGATTGTGTTCTGAGTTGTGTTCTGAGTTACAGTCAACATTGAGCTGGGGGCGGGGGACAAATGTTTTGAATGTGAATGGGAAGTGCACAGGGAATCGATGTATACAAAGTTAGGAAAGGGTGGCCCAAGCATTTTGGCCGGGATTGTCTGAGGGTATTTTTTAGATTTTTTAATATGCAAATAATGCTTGAAAAAGATTAGCGGTGAGTAGGGCGTGAAAACCAAAATGGCATTTCAAAGTGATTATTTTATGGGTATGGTGGTGCATTGTGTTATTAGTAACTTGAACCTGTATGGCGCTAAGCAACTCGTACAAGCGTGAGTTGTGTTATACGTAATTTTATTGCCCTCTCTTTGCGCTAAGCAAAAGATTTTACGACTGCTTTTCTCACACTGCATATTCGTGCTCGCTGAAATGGACGTCTTGACATGACTTTGCTTTACTCGCTTTCACAAATAAAACATAACTATATTCATGGGTTAAACCTAAATAAATTATGTAACTTGGCTTGCTTCTTGTGTTGTTCGGTATGAAGTTCATAAAATAATATAAATGAAGACATGTGTAACTCCCAAAGTAGCCCGTCCAAAACGTCATTGCCTTTCACTCTGAGACGACAATGACGATTCCTGGCACGACCGCCTTGCGGCTGCGCACAAAAATAATGTACCTGTCCAACTTTTTGGGTTGCGTTCATGTATGACGGTTCACCACACGGTTCACCGTAGCATTTTGACTGCTAACTTAGCGTAAAATGTTTTTTCTTCAACACGAAAAGGCCATTACAGTCCACAAACAACACATTACCTGTTGATATTCTTTTCAACCACCTCATTCATTTCTGGGACACGAACTCAAACGGTTAACCTTTGATACCAAAATATAAAAGAAATTTAATTAATTTCCTTATTTACTTTACTACGGTGAACCGTGTAGACTTGATCCAAGCCTGCTATCGTTACTTTTAGTCAACTAAATATCAGTTGAAGCTAAACGGACTCCAGGATGGTCAGAAAGCCGTTTTTTGTTATTATCTTATTTGTATCACCTTACTCGCCATACAATTAATATTAATCGCTTATACCCATTCTTGTATTTTTCAAGTGCATTTCTAATGTTACTATTTTATTTATTTGGTATTAATGCTGACAAAATAACACGAGCGTAATGGTGTCCCCCCCCCCCTCACAAATAGACAAATAAAATATAAAAGTTGCCTGTGTCTGTCCTTTTGTGTTCACACACTGTACTCGGCAATAAATAATCATTACTGTCAATGCACAAGTATAGTTAGCCCCCTTCCTCATCCAACAAAATATCATTACTGATTTGCACTTTTCCCGCAAGAAAACATAATTTACTGTCAATGCCCATCATAGTCAGCCCCCCCCACCCCCCCCCCCCACCCCAAACAAAAATACTTGCTGATTTGAAATATGTTTTAGTGCCCCTGTCAGTTATGAATCCACATCCACTGTCTTTGGACATTCACAGCCCTTTAAATGCATTATTTGCTAATTTAAAAACGGGGAAAAAAATACGAAATTAACTCAGACAATCCCGGCCATATCTCGTTGGGCCCCCCTGCCCCCTTTCAATGTTGGTTCCAATTGCTGATTGTGTTCTGATTTGTGTTCTGAGTTACAGTCAACATTGAGCTGGGGGCGGGGGACAAATGTTTTGAATGTGAATGGGAAGTGCACAGGGAATCGTTGTATACAACGTTAGGAAAGGGTGGCCCAAGCATTTTGGCCGGGATTGTAGCCTGTGACTTACACTGCTGCATAACGGTAATGGAAGACAAACGCTATATGTTCGTTATTGAATTACACTACCTTCTGATGGTACCAAATTCGCTTGCGAAGCAACAAAACAGTGTCGGAGTAGCCCTGGAAATCAATTAGTGGGTTTTATGCGATACGTATTAAAGAGACCTCCATAAAGCAAACGTACAAGAACAGGCAGAACTGAGTTAAAGCATGCAGACAAATCAGAATTACAGAAAAACAGAACAATCAGAACAATCAGAGCAATCAGAACAGTCAGAACAATTAGAACAATCAGGACAATTAGAACAATCAGAACATTCAGAATAGTCAGAACAATCAGAACAATTAGAATAATTAGATTAATCAGAACAATCAGAATAGTTAGAACAATCAGAATAATCAGATTAATCAGAACAATTAGAATAATCAGAACAAT
This sequence comes from Asterias rubens, assembly GCF_902459465.1. Taxonomy (NCBI): domain Eukaryota; kingdom Metazoa; phylum Echinodermata; class Asteroidea; order Forcipulatida; family Asteriidae; genus Asterias; species Asterias rubens. The sequence continues at coordinate 13,845,342 of NC_047070.1, read as the reverse complement.
CAGAACAATTAGAATAATCAGAACAATTAGAACGAACAGAACAATTATAGAACAATCAGAACAATTAGAACAATCAGAACAATCAGAACAATCAGAACAATCAGAACAATCAGAACAATCAGAACAATCAGAACAATTAGAATAATCAGAACAATTAGAATAATCAGAACAATCAGAACAATCAGAACAATTAGAACAATCAGAACAATCAGAACAATTAGAACAATCAGAACAATTAGAATAATCAGAACAATTAGAACGATCAGAACAATTAGAACAATCAGAACAATTAGAACAATCAGAACAATCAGAACAATTAGAACAATCAGAACAATCAGAACAATTAGAATAATCAGAACAATCAGAACAATTAGAACAATCAGAACAATTAAAACAATCAGAACAATTAGAATAATCAGAACAATCAGAACAATCAGAACAATCAGAACAATTAGAATAATCAGAACAATTAGAATAATCAGAACAATCAGAACAATCAGAACAACTAGAACAATCAGAACAATCAGAACAATTAGAACAATCAGAACATTCAGAATAGTCAGAACAATCAGAACAATTAGAATAATTAGATTAATCAGAACAATCAGAATAGTTAGAACAATCAGAATAATCAGATTAATCAGAACAATTAGAATAATCAGAACAATCAGAACAATTAGAATAATCAGAACAATTAGAACGAACAGAACAATTATAGAACAATCAGAACAATTAGAACAATCAGAACAATCAGAACAATCAGAACAATCAGAACAATTAGAATAATCAGAACAATCAGAACAATCAGAACAATTAGAACAATCAGAACAATCAGAACAATTAGAACAATCAGAACAATTAGAATAATCAGAACAATTAGAACGATCAGAACAATTAGAACAATCAGAACAATTAGAACAATCAGAACAATCAGAACAATTAGAACAATCAGAACAATTAGAATAATCAGAACAATCAGAACAATTAGAACAATCAGAACAATTAAAACAATCAGAACAATTAGAATAATCAGAACAATCAGAACAGTTAGAACAATCAGAACAATAAGAATAATCAGAACAATCAGAACAATCAGAATAATGAGAACAATCAGAATAATTAGAACAATCAGAATAGTTAGAACAATCAGAATAATCAGATTAATCAGAACAATCAGAATAATCAGAAAAATCAGAACAATCAGAACAATCAGAACAATCAGAACAATCAGAACATATAGAATAATCAGAACAATTAGAACGATCAGAACAATCAGAACAATTAGAACAATCAGAACAATCAGAACAATTAGAACAATCAGAACAATTAGAATAGTTAGAACAATCAGAACAATTAGAACAATTAGAATAATCAGAACAATCAGAATGATCAGAACAATTAGAACAATCAGAACAATTAGAACAATCAAAACAATCAGAACAATCAGAACAATTAGAATAATTAGAACAATCAGAACAATCAGAACAATTAGAATAATCGGAACAATTAGAACAATCAGAATAATTAGAACAATCAGAACAATTAGAACAATTAGAATAATCAGAACAATCAGAATGATCAGAACAACTACAACAATTAGAACAATCAGAATAATCAAAACAATCAAATCATTCAAAACAATAACAGAACAATTAGGACAATTAGAATAATCAGAATAATCAGAACAATCAGAATGATCGGTACAACCACAACAATTAGAACAATCAGATATCAGATTAACCAGAATGATCAGAACAATCATGAACGTTAGCCCAATCAAATTAATTCGAACAATCACAAAAAATAGAGCAATTACAACAATCAGCACAATCAGAATAATTAAAACAATCAGAACAATCAGAACGATCAGATTAACCAGAATGATCAGATTAACCAGAATAATCAGAACGATCAGAACAATCAGAACAATCAGAAGAATTATGACAGTTAGACCAATCAGATTAATTCGAACAATCACAAAAAAAAACCAATCAGAACAATCAGCACAATCAGAATAATATTAATAACAGTGAGTACAATAAAGAGCACCTTAAGGGACATACAATGAAAAAAAAACACAAAGAAATGCACACAAGAAATGCTTTGATTACTTTTTTTGTACATTTAAGATCCATACGTGGGCTCGAACTAAGGTTGTGTACTTGAGTTAAAACGTGTCGAGCTTTAAATCATTCATATGCACTTGAAATGATTCAAAACTCATGTTTAATTAATCAAAAGGGCTTCTGGAAATCGTTCATTTTCGGCCTTTTCTGAAAAGTCTCAACCAAATTAATGTACCAGTAAATTGAAACGAAGACCATATCTGGCGTTATGTATGACAAAATCGGTGCAACTCAAATTTTCAACAGAGAAAATTATACGTAAAAATATGCTTAAAAAAGAAAGAAAACAAGTCACAAAAACACGGCAAATTCTCCCGTTATGAATGTCGGCAACAGTTCCTAAGAAGTATATTTCATGATTCTCCCCGGAAATATTAAAAGCGAGACCGGATCGTAGCTAGTCCAGTCCGGATACAGCAATTTCCATCGGTAGCCCATAACTCCCGTTACGAAAAAAAGTCAACCATTAAACAGCATGGTTTTCCTGCACGGTGATTGGCTGACGATGACATCATCCATTGATATGGCAGCTTACTGTTTTTCGTGGGTATGGAGCCCCAACCGTCAAGCCATCGTTAGTCAATTACAAAAGAGCTAAATGAGCTGAATCTGGGTTGGGCTATTCGGCCGACTTTAAAGGCAGTGGATACTATTGGTAATTACTTAAAATAATTATCACCATAAAACCTTTCTTGTTTACGAGTAATGGGTAGAGGTTGATAGTATAAAACATTGTGAGAAACGACTCCCTCTGAAGTAACATAGTTTTCGAGAAAGAGGTAATTTTCCACAAATTTGATTTCGAGACCTCAAGTTTAGAACTTGAGGTCTCGAAATCAAGCATCTGAAAGCACACAACTTCGTGTGATAAGGGTGTTTTTTTTCCACAGTTATCTCGCAACTCCGACGACCAATCGAGCTCAAATTTTCACAGGTGTTATTTTATGCATATGTTGAGATACACCAAGTGAGAAGACTGGTCTTTAACAATTACCAATAGTGTCCACTGTCTTTAAACTATAAGGACTTAACTCCTTGAAACCTACCTACCCTATCAATGAGTGGTCATATTCGGCCACAAGTCGAAAACAGAAAGTTTACATTGCCTTCAAACAGGTATGGACACAACACGAATCAAACCTGAATATGCAGATATTTGGCAAGCTATTGCTACTACAGAATAAAAACCAACCCGAAGTAAAACGTTCAATCATTCATTATAATAATAACTATATGTATTGAACAACTGTAATGAGCACCACACGCTAAACTAACCCCGAGGCGCTATACAACATTGAACATTTCCGAAACGATAAAACGAGACTAAAATGTTAAAATGAGGAAGCTTGACATCGTTAAATCGATGTCTTCAAAGACAAACATCGATTTGGACGATATTGCTACACAATTAGTGAATACAGCGCTCATCAAACCAATTCCGAGAACAAAAACAAAAACAAAAACATTAATAATTAAAAATGGAAGACGAGGAGGGCGGGATAAATAATAATTTAATCCCTTTTGTTTCTTCTTGAACGACACATTTCTGAGCACATGTTCGTTTGTCATAATAGTAAGCAGTTAATTATCAGTGTCGAGCACAATTTGATACTGTATGATCACTAAAACAACATTTTAATCAGTTCAATATTATAAATTCATGGTGTAAATGCAAAATATTCATATTCAATGGTAGCAAGTTGTCTATGGTATCTAATAACACAATTTTTTACCCCGGGTGTTTCCAATTTGTTACAAAATTATTTATTAATATACAATTTCCTTAGGAAGTAAGAAGAAATCGATTATAAATATTATTTTAGAACAAATTTTACCGACCTCAAAATACGATCGCTAAAACACGAAATTCGTTTAGGTAAAATAGTTCTGATCTATTTGACCCTAATATTAATAATGGCCAATTTAGAAGCAAAAAACAGCCTTCACAGCTTGAAATCAATGCAGAGCAACACTCACACAACACAATGGCTTTTTACCATAATTTATGCATCGAGCGAATGTTCTTTAGCTACTAGTGGTATTTAGTGCTTTGTGCTCTATCAGTAGTGTCGTCACACAGTAAGTCTGGCGAAACAAAGGTCTCTGGTGCACAGCCGGTTGTCTTAACCTGTTGTTTGTTTTGTTAAAATACACGTTAACCCAGGAGCATTATTAATGTAGGAGTTAAAGTGTTTAAAGGGTTTGGGTATCTTTAAATAAAGCACAAAATACGATGTCCACAGATTTACATGAAATTAAAAAGGCTCGATGGTAGAAATCTTCCCTTAAAATATTATAGGTTTTCTTGGTCAAATTCGGCAAATGAGCAGCCAATTTAATTTTCATGCGTTCGAATTAAAGCTATTTTGCCTCTCCGATTTTTACTGCGTTTCAAATTCAGAATTCGGTCAATCAATTTCGTTTTGAGGCATTCGAGTTCCTAGCACACTCATTCTTTTTCATGACACACAATCATCATTTAATTTAGCAAATCTGGTTCGACTAGAGATTTTGCTGATTTAATCATTTTCAATTTCGTAAACAGGCAATCAATTTCGCTCACCGAGGATTCAAATAAGTACGACTAAAGAAATACAAATAAACAGATAAACTGTATAAGGCAAACCGTTTCGTACCTTCATCTTGGCATATTGTGTTCAAGAGTGCCAAACAAATTAACCGTATGCCTTTAACATTCGTATAAGGAAACAACAAGTTAACCAGGCGTTTTTAAGACTGCACAAATATCAGAATTGACTGCCTCAAAATGAAATTGAATGACTAAACACACGCCTCAAAAACACTCCTGCGAATTTGAATGCAGCTTCGATGAATTGTTAAATTGAATGATTATTTTGTTAAATCGAATGACGTAAAAGTAGATTTGACTAGTCTTAAAATGAAATCGAATGACCCTTTTTTAGTAGCATTCGATTTCGTGCGAAATATAATAGGCTGGTGGTTAAATTGGCTGCTCATTTTCCGAAATTGACCGAGAAAACCTATACTAGCTGAGGTACACAACTCTCCTGAAAACATTTCTCAGCTGTGATTTTCACTTTTTTTTCTCTAAGACGACTATATAATAAAGCTGAAAATTGTGTTACATACATCTAAATTCCCAGTGAAATGGACTCATGTCATGGCCGACAATTTGTTCTAAATTTTTTTTTCAAAATCCTATAACGCCGGGATGGATTTCACAAAGAGTTAAGAATAGTCTTATTTCGAGTTAGGACGAGTAATGCGTCCTAACTTTAGGACTAGCCTAAAGATTTGAATATCTCCCAGGACTAGTCCTAAGTTAGGACTAGTCTTAAGTTAGGACTAGTCCTAAGTTAGGCCTAGTCTTAAGTTAGGACTAGTCTTAAGTTAGGACTAGTCTTAAGTTAGGACTAGTCTTAAGTTAGGACTAGTCTTAAGTTAGGACTAGTCCTAAGTTAGGCCTAGTCTTAAGTTAGGACTAGTCTTAAGTTAGGACTAGTCCTAAGTTAGGACTAGTCCTAAGTTAGGACTAGTCTTAAGTTAGGACTAGTCTTAAGTTAGGACTAGTCTTAAGTTAGGACTAGTCTTAAGTTAGGACTAGTCCTAAGTTAGGCCTAGTCCTAATTACTCTTTGTGAAATCAACCCCTGGCTTGCTCAGTCTTCCTTGCCCTGCTTTTCACCTACATGTTCAAATCACACCTCAGACCGGAGACGTCCATGTGGATTGGACGTAGTATTTCTCCATTTGGGTTTTCCTTCAACATCTAATACTGGATATTATTTTTCCTCTTTTTTTTTCGCATTTATCCTTTTATTGGCGCTATTGTGTTGTTGGATGTGTTAATTAAAAATAAATAAATAAAACAAATAAACAAATAAATAGGTTATTTTTAAAGCCATTATACACTTTCGGTACAGCAAAAACAAAAAAGGTTAACAGATTTACAAATAACTTACAGGGCTTACAGAAGGTAATGGCGAAAGACTTCTCTTGAAATATTGTTCCATTGTTCACAGGTTTGTTATTTTATATATAAGTTGTGATACACGAAGTGTGGGCCTTGGACCATACTGTTTATCGAAAGTGTATAATGGCTGTAAGTAAATATTTAAACATTTCAAGAATCCTGCATATTGTTTGGAGTTCATGCCGAGGTACATCGTCGAGTTATTCACAGTTTGTCTGTCTCTGGAATCGAACCAGAATACATACAACGCCCGATCCAAATATAAAAAACACTGACTATATTCTGTAAGTGTGCCCCTTCCCCGCATGCTAACTAGACAAGGCCACCAATGAAAAGTAGTGTGCTCCTTCCCCGCATGCTAACTAGACAAGGCCACCAATGAAAAGTGCTAACGAATTACAATCGTTCGACTGTATTTTTAAAGATGTCAATAAGGTATTTAAAGACAGTGGTAATTGTCAAAGACCAATCTTCTCACTTGGTGTATCTCAACATATGCATGAAATAACAAACCTGTGAAAATTTGAGCTCAATTGGTCGTTGAAGTTGCGAGATATTAATGAAAGAAAAAAATACCCTTGTTAAATGAAGTTGTATGCTTTTAGATGGTTGATTTCGAGACCTCAAATTCTAAACCTGAGGTCTCGAAATCAAATTCGTAGAAAATTACTTCTTTCTCGAAAACTACTCCACTTCAGATGGAGCCGTTTATCACAATGTTTTATACTACCAACCTCTCCCCATTACTCGTTACCTAGTAAGGTTTTATGCTAATAATTATTTTGAGTAATTACCGATAGTGTCCACTGCCTTTAAAGGGAAGGTATACGTTTTGGTAAACACTCTGAGAAACAATGGGATAACAAGAACTATTGGTTAGAAGCTTAGGCCTACATCAGCTTTTGAAGGTAATTCAATAAAGCATTAACGAAATTAGAGCATTCAATAATGATTGTAAAACGATCTTAGTTGGTCAGAAGTCAGTAGCTTTCGATAGTAAAAAGCATTTTGAGGTAATCAATTTGAGGCCAAAACTTTGTGCTTCAAATATTTTATTACCGCTAGACAGTCAGGCGGGCTTGTCGCGGGACCTGTGTGCTCAATCTGTCACCAGTCTGGCCCGGGCATTTGGTTTATTGCCTCGCCTTTCGGCCAATTGACCCCCTTGGACGGTGCCTTGCATTCCTTGATAGCCGGTCTGTGCTGGCTTGATCACTTTTGTCTGAGCAGCCTTTGAGTTGAGTTGACAATTTTTCAGTCATCAATTTTCGAATTCCCACCGCCATCCCCATTCTACCGCCTTCTTAAAAAATTTTGTATCGGTTTCTAAAATTCGTTTTGAGCTACAATTTTAGTATTGGTTAAATTGCTATCGTTTCGTTGTAAGTTGCTTATTTGATTTTATGAGGACCATCCTGGAGTTTTTACACTCGGCTGCCATAAATCTCAGGAGCCAGTAAGAGAATTTCCTTCTTTTTCCCTTTGGGTTTTTTGAAGTTTTTCGCTCTTCTCAGGTTGGTCCCGCAGGCGGTATTTCATTGTTTACACCTCAATAGTCCTCAGGTATATTCATTCAGCTGTTATAATTTGCTACTTTGGGGTCTTTGTTAAATGTATTATCATTATTATAATTATGGTATTCTGCGTTGACGGGATGAAACATATTTTAGTCGCTTTGTCTTAATTTGCCAACAACCGGGGAATATGTGCTGTTTATTTAACTGTGCTATATTTGCTTTAATTTCAAGTTCCTTTGCAAACCTTTTATTTTAACGCTTTTGGTTTCGCGGTACAGCCTCGTCCGGAAACCTGTATGCAGTAGTAGTTTTGGCGACCTCGCGGATTTAGCTACGGCCGGAGGTCAGTTTTGCTATTGGTTGATTTACTGTTGTTGATTTCGCGGAAATCAGTTTGGCTTTAATTGCTTTGTTTATTACTTTTGATTTCGCGGGTGATGCGACTACCGGGAATCAGTTCAGCTTATTGGTTTGCATTAAACACATTTTAGAAGATCTTGCGGATGGCAGGCAACTGCCGGAGATCTGGTTTAGTTCTATAAAATACAAGCATTTTGTTATGGCTTAGCTCATTGCAGCATAAACAAATAAAAGGCTGCTCAGGCCACTCTGTTGATCAAACCAAAGTGTTTCTGTGTCGTATGTGGTAATAATGTGGTTATGTTAAAACCTTTATTGATACCCCGCCCCCAATTTGAATTTGAGTTTGAGAAACGTCTCAGGAAATGTATTTCGAATACAGAATATGGGTCATGCATGAACCGCTTCTATATTTTCGGCAAAAACCTCAAAACCGCTTCCAAATTTTGCTAGAAATTTGCAGGTGATAGTTTGATTGCACTATCTACATTTATATAGGATCAACAAGACGGCTCCAAAACCATAATACTTTCCCTTCAAAGAGATGCCTGGATTAATGAAAAGTCTTAAACTGAAGCATATCATAATTTATCATGTCGTCTTGTAGTAAAATATTTGATTGCTATTTGACCAGTACGTGCTTTTACAAAGTAGCATTGATGATGATTACTTACACACGTACATTAAACACGAGTATCGACATCTAAAAAGGAAATTAATTTCAAACGAAAAGACTGCCTAAAAGGCATCCTTCCTTCATTAGTTTTTGCTAGAAAGTGATTATGTTCGCTTGGTAGACAGTCATTGGCTTCACAACCAGAATACATGGAAAACCCTGTTCATTTACGTCGAGTTAAACAACATCAAATCCCAATACGGATATGATTCGTTGCCATAGCAATAAGCTGTATAGAAATTTCTACGTTTGTTTTTTCTTTGTTTGGGTATAAACAGTCAACTTTAGTGTCAATGTCATGTGGTATTTGGATTATTGGAACCAGTATGTTTAATAATGCAGGTTGCGATCAAAGAAGCCGCATGTAATTATTGCTTACATGTTCTAACTCAAAGAGGACCAACTGTATGAATGTTTAATGTGGTTCATTGAGGGGTTCAGTAGGAACACCAAGTTAACACCAATATTCAAATTATAATCATTCTTATTCGGGTGATGACTTACTATAAGAGCGTCCATTATAGTGGTCTAATTTTCGTCTTATGGTCATAAAAAGTGTCTACAAGAGCCCTTATCATAAAAAATGTAGTTAAAATGAAACCTGTAAGTAGCTGAGAGCACTCTGCACAACATCCGCAAACGAAAGGGAATTAAATAGCTTACTCATTCTCTCACATAATTCAAGCTATGATAAATACTAGCTGATTCGAGACTTATTTTGATCAGTAGAACACAGAAACAATAGTTATTTTTAGCCTTTCTAAGGCTCTATAAACAGAGGCAGTGTAGTGAATATTTAATAAAGCAGTATATTTAAACTCAACAAATGCGTTTGACCACTGCATATCAACTGTGCGGCCCCCTAATGTAGCCAGGGCCACAAATTTTGTCCTGACCTAAATTTAGCCCAGAATCCGCAAAATGGTTGCCCGACCTAAATGTTGTCCCCACCCGGCCTAAATATAGCCCAATAATTACCTAAGTAAATGTAGCCCAAAAGTAGTACCTAGATGTCATCCGACCTTAATGTAGCTCCCAAAACGTACCTTATTGTTGCCCGACCTTAATTTAGCCTCAAAGTTTAACCTGAATGTCGTCCAACCTAAATGTAGGCAAAAAGTTGTACCCAAATGCCACCGGACCTAGTTGTAGCCCCAAAGTAGTACCGTTATGTCACCCGACCATAAGTAGTCCCAAAGATGTACGTAAGTGTAGCCCAACAGTAAGTACCCAAATGTCGCCCGACCTAGTTGTATTCCAAAAGTAGTACCTAGATGTCACCCGACCTTAATGTAGCCCTCAAAATGTACCTAATTGTTACCCGACCTAAATGTAGCATCAAAGTTTTACCTAAATGTCGCCCAACCTAAATGTAGCCCCAAATTGTACCTAAATGTCACCCGGCCTAAATGCAGCCCCTAAGATGTACCTAAATGTAGCCACAAAGGTGTACCTAAATGTCACTGGACCTAGTTCATGTTGATGGTCTCTTTCCTTCTACTTTGCCAAACAAAAAATAAAGACTAGCAATTCTCATTTAAACAATGACCACCTATTCAACCCAGTTTCCAGGGGATAGTTTTTTCAACATTTTCAAATAATGTGTTCGAAATAATGCTTTTAATCACAACACAGATAACGACTACTGCAGCACCGACTACTGCAGCACCGACTACTGCAGCACCGACTACTGCAGCATCGACTACTGCAGCACCGACTACTGCAGCACCGACTACTGCAGCACCGACTACTGCAGCACCGACTACTGCGGCACCGACTACTGCGGCACCGACTACTGCAGCACCGACTACTGCAGCACCGACTACTGCAGCACCGACTACTGCAGCACCGACTACTGCAGCACCGTCTACTGCAGCACCGACTACTGCAGCACCGACTACTGCAGCACCGACTACTGCAGCACCGACTACTGCAGCACCAACTACTGCAGAACCGACTACTGCAGCACCGACTACTGCAGAACCGACTACTGCAGAACCGACTACTGCAGCACCGACTACTGCAGCACCGACTACTGCAGCACCGACTACTGCAGCACCGACTACTGCAGCACCGACTACAACAGGTAAAAACATTTTTAATTGGTGTGTGTTTGTTCTTGCTAAACAGCTCTCTTGCATCAAGAATAATGAATTGTCACACTTGTTTGCTTCATATGTCATCAGCAGATTAGTCAATTACGCTTTTGTTCTGGTTCATTACCTCATCTGTTTACATCATCTTGATTTTCCCGGTCAACCAAAATGAAAATACCTACAAAGTAAACACATTTTAAATCGCTGAAGTACCCGCTGCTAAACATAGGCTTCGAACTGCCTCTAGCTACGGGGAAAACTCGGTGGTGACACTGCTCTAGAATTGCAAAGGTTGTGGGTTCAAATCCCCCCGTCCAACAGGACGTTTGAGTACTATGCCTGTGGTGTTTTCACCAAACTCGAGAAAACACTGAGTTTACAATTCGGACGCTGTGTTTTTAATTTAATGGTTATTGTTTGTGATCGTGGTTAGTTCATGAGTGTGGCAAGGTACCAATGTTTGTTTCTACTTATATAGTCTAGTCAATTTATGCAAACGAAATTGCATCATACTTCTTTCCCTGGCAATTATCTCTTGAAAACCTCCCAAATAAATGCGCTATAGACTTTGCTTCTGGGATGTGCATTCATTTGTAAGGTTCCATATAGGAAAGTTAAAAGACGTATAACTATAGTGCCTTTAATTTTTTAATTTTTTCCCTTTGACTTTTAGAGTTTCAACCAATCGACTGCTGGGACATTCAAACTAATTCACCCTTAAGCATCAGCGGTGAGTACACTGTGTACCCAGCGAGGCGGACTGGATCTTTGCAAGTCTACTGTGATATGGATTCAGATGAGGGGGGTTGGACGGTAAGTTATGTTTAGACATAAGCTCCTTCAGCGAATGCTATACTTTGTACTTAAATGTGTTTGTAGGGTTTAAAGGTATGCACTGTGAAAGTATAGCTAAGAGTGGTTTGTGGTACCACCATTGTGTTTAGACATTTATTCCATTATTGGCAACAACAAAAGCATCAAATGCAATTCAACCATTATACAGGCTACAGAATTGAAACATACTATAACATGGCTAAAGATACCCCGTTGAGTTATTACCAACATGCAGTGAAAATTTGAAGCATAGTGCCTTTTTAAAAATTTACCAATGGACAGCAGGACTAGGACTAGACAAGGACATACAGACGGACGAGACCGGTCAGATATTTAAATAGATACATTGTTTTTAGTGGATATCAATGTGGACACTGGCTGTTTTCAGAGCCAACACTCCCTCAAAAGAGATTTTACACATGGTTGTCCCCGCTAGTCTACTATTCATATTTATAGTTATTCTTTCTCCACAACATGTAAGTTTCAAACATGTGTATATCTATTTCTCTTGAAGACAATCAGAGCATACTGATAGAAACGTTTATTCGCTAACCACCCGGTTCTATTTTTTTACACTTCAATTTTGTTGTTGTCTGTATCAATAATTTCGATGAACTCCAGGCTTTATGCCCTGTTTCGTGGTGCGTACAAGAGTAGTACAAGTTCAAACCGGTGACCTTTAACAAATCACACGAGAGAGTCCAGTGAAAAGTCCACAGTTAGAAAACGTGTACAAAACCAATGGGAGCTATTGCACAAACAAATTTTTTTTGTATAAACAAAAGAGAGACAATAGGAGGTCCACGGTTGCAGAAGTCAACGTCACAAAAACCTACATTCAGATAATTAGCAGACTTTGTGCAAAATATTCCGCTACAATCGCCATTGATCGCCATTGTGTCAAAGGTTGCAACCAGCATGACGCCAAAAGGCAGCTCTCCAAAACAACAGTAGTCATAATTTAAGGCCATAATATCGCAACGTTTTTTGGTTAGATGTTCAGAAAATGTTTTTGACCAAACCAACCATACCGCATGCAATAACAACAAAATCGTGTAATTGAGAATCAATTTTCAATTTTCAAAAATCATCCTTTTGTTTTTATTTCCTTTTTATAAGATCAGTAATTGATAAAACATGGATAGTTCTAAGTGGCCCCTGACTGAAGCTTGCTCCTAGTCAGAGCTGTGTATTGCGACATGGAGGGACCAGTTTTCTTTGGTTACGTGGTTGCTGAACGCCATGTTGTCTCCAAATGAAGCACAGCTAAATGGGCAGACTAGTTTGGCACCCCGTGTTCGCCCATGCGTTTCTTGGGGAAATAAATGGCTTCTAATCGCGAGTTGTCGTAACTCTCTCAATATGGGTTCACCCCACCGAATAGTCTCCCAAAGCACACAGTGCAAAATGCTAAATATAAAAAAGTACACAACAAATACTTAAAAGTCTCACAGCTTTTAACTTGAAAGGGAAAATTATTGATTGACTCTTGAACTTTTATTATCTGCTCAATTTTATATGGGGAGTCCCTGACCCCGTCGAGTTATTCTCCCTCCAAGTAAAAACACCCCTTCACAGGTCTAATTTTCAAAACGTCCGAGCATCAATCTTGAAAAATGTCCCTACACCTCTCAGCAAATAGGACCATTTATTTCAGGGCCTATGTCATCCAAAATACCTCAAGCTAGAAGTCAACAACCCCCAGGTCACATTTGGGCAACATTTTTACACTGAAACACTTTCTAGGGGCTCTCAAATCTGTCTAAAATAGAATATTTTCAGGGACTACAAAATATTAATGAGCTCGACGCTCTGTTTTCTCCTATTTGGTGGGGTTACACCCATATACGGCTCTGCTCCTAATATAGAAACAGCGCCATCTAACGGTAACTGTTATTTATTTTGCATAATCACTAGGTCTTTCAGAGGCGTGTGGACAATTCGCAAGACTTCGACTTGACCTGGGCGGAATACAAAGCAGGGTTCGGTGACCTCACAAGAAACTTCTGGTTGGGTAACGACGCCCTCAACGAGCTAACATCAGACCGGGTTTATCAGTTACGGATTGAGATGCAATCGTTTTCACTGGTCAGCATGGCCGTCAAATATGGACACTTCAGAGTGGACACGGAGAGTAACCTGTATAGGTTGGACATCGGTACATTCTATGGATCATATGATGCAGGTTTGTTCACACTTAGGTCAAAATTTGAAATAGACCCTGCATTGACGTCATCTAGCCGCCATCTTAGAGGTAAATCGATGACGAAACAATCAAAACACACCGATTTGTACGCGCGGCGCACAGGTTTGGCCAATGTACGTTCGCTTTTTGACCTCATTATGTGAGGGCGCCCTAATGAAATGACATCGTGTGCAAAAGCTCTCTACGCTATAAACGCAAGCGTTCCACCAATACTAATCAAAACGTTTAGTCTTAAAAACGATAACTGGAGCGGATTGGGGATTACTAGAACAAATGAATACGATACTTGCTATTATTGTGTGAACCTAACTTTGTATGGATAAAAATATAAACATGGTTTATGTACACCATGTTATGATAACAATGTTTTAAGAAGTGGTGGATTTTAGAAGAACGGCTTGTTGGTTTGTGTTTATTGTTTTCGCTCATGTGCTATGGATGCATACAACATGATTGGTCTCTCTGACTGCAACCGATCCTGTTCTTATTACAGTCAAGACTGTATGGGTTTGGGTACTTTTTAACAATACAGAACATCGTGGTTACAGATTTAAGATAATGATGGTAGAAAGCTTCCCTTAAAATATTATTACTGAGGTGTTGTACTCTTTGAGAATGAGAAAAACCATCAAAATGAGTAATGTAAAGAAAGTGTTTTCGTTTCAAAAGACGAACATTAATAATGAGCATCTACAACTTATGACGCGACTTTCCTGAAAACAGTTTTCTGCGATTTTCAATGAATATTTGTCAAAAAACCCTGTATGTCCCAACTTGATTTACAAAAGGTATCAATTCCCTTTAACGTTATTCTGGAAGGAAACCTGCTTGACATCCTATTCACTGTTCATTTGTGTCTTAGGTGACTCCTTGGGCCAAACCAATAGTCAACCTTTCTCCACGAAGGATCGGGACAATGACGATGACTTCAGACACTGTGCCCAGACCTACTTAGGCCCCTGGTGGTACAAAGCATGTATATATGCCTGCTTGAACTGCCCATACATCAACACAGATTATGTACCTTATGTTGGGCAGGGTGTGGTCTGGGGCGCGTGGCTAGATCTTTACCACTCAATGAAGTTCGCAGAGATGAAAATCAGACCCGTGGAAGGTAAGAAAGTATAAACAAAACCAACTCATTTATGATGTGAAGCATTGCATGGTGAGGTATCAAAATATATTTGGTTTGCGGTTACACCAAATGTGTTTCTACTTTCCAGGTAGAATTTGTTCTTAGAGAACTGTCTTACTGGAATTATATTGTCGAAAGCCCGCGTTAGCACCATGGCCAATTTAAAATTTAATCTTTGCACTGGTGTTCCATAGGCTTTGCCCCATCGGAAATTTAAATTGCCTAATGTTTCAGACACTTTAATTTCAATATGTTACAGCTATGAAAGGGAAAGACTGCTACGATTTATTAATGATGGGTGAGACAATCAGTGGGGTGTACAACATCAATGTTGAAGGTCGAGATCAACCACTCTCAGTGTACTGTGAAATGGTAAATGCTGGTGGCGGTTGGACGGTAAGTGACGCAAGTTCCAGTCGTGTACAGCAGTGATCGGTATTGGATAATGTACTGCCAGTCGGTTGTAAATCGCATGATTTATCAAACTTGACTGACTAGCGATCTAGCTGAACATTTGTTTTTATCCGCAAGGATAAAGACAGGTACTTGCTTTTCAGAACCAGCAATTTCATTGGATACACGTGCAGTGACGTGAGTTTTTTATGTGTTTTGATTGGTCCGAGGTGTCGTTTGGCAGCTGCACTTTCGGTTGTCTGCATATAAACCTAGGTGACAGGTGAAGATGGACGGGGATTGACCAAGGCTTGAGACCACTATCTGGCATTAACGAGCTCGAAGTGTGACGTCAGATGTTCAGGCTAGCTGAACATCTGACGTCACACTTTAATTTACCACAGAGATTTGACTATAGCCTACGTCATGATCCTGGTGGTCACGTGGTACGGGTGAACCGTTGGTCTCGCATTCATTTCGATGTCAAAATGAGAGCGCTAACAGCCGAGCGCAGTACACTATTACTTACTATCGATCACTGACGTATTGGGTCAAGACGCAGCCCTGGCATTTGGCTGTACATAGACGGTAGCTTTCTCTACTTTTTACTTAGCCTTTTATGGTTAAAGCACTGAGGTCGATTTTAGAAAGATAGTCCCAACTTAGTCATGTGACTCTTATTAAAAACTTAACTCGTCTTATAAAACTCAAGATGAGACAAGTCTTAACTACTTGTGAAATCCACCCCTGGACACCTTTGGTAATTCTTAAAGAACAGTATTCTTACTAAGTGTATCCATATGCATAAATAAATCTTTATAAAAATGGACTCAATTGGTCATATATAAATTGCAGAGAATGAGAATAATGATACCCTTGTGGTACAACATGTTTGTGTGCTTTCAGATGTCTGGAAAAGGCTTCAGCTGAAGTCTTATTTGAGTGACAAATTACCTCTTCTCAAAAACTACGTTACTTCAGAGCGAGCCGTTTCTCACAATGTTTAATGCTTTCAACAGCTCTCCGTTGCTTGTTACCAAGTACATTTTTATGCTAACAATGAGTTTTTGTGCAACCTTTTTGAGTGCCTTTAACATCGACGTCTTATGGTTAGGATGTACAACAATTTGGAAGTGTCGTGGCAGAGCGGTTAAGAGCACCGAATTCAAACTCCTGGTGTTTCTGATCAGCAGAGTGTGGGTTCGAATCCCCAGCCGTGACACTTGTGTCCTTAAGCAAGACACATAACCATTGCTTCGTCCTTCGGATGGGACGTAAAGCCGTTGGTCCCATGTGTTGTGTAAACGCATGTAAAAGAACCCAGTGCACTTATCGAAAAGAGAAGGGGTTCGCCCCGGTGTTCTTGGCTGGATTGGCAGCATATTGCGCCACAGCACCTTGTAAACCATTACATGGTGCTTAAGGATTAGGTCTATATCTCAAAATTCGACCCACTCCTTGCAGTAATAATACCTGGCGCTTTGTATCCTTTGGCAAAAGGCGCGTTGTTAATACGGTTATTATTATTATTATTATTATTATTATTATTATTTAATTTCGCAATCAAAGATTATCAATACACACGCTCCCTCTATACGACGTTTTAAAGGATATTATTATTATTGAAAGTTGTAGGACACCGTCATACGTCATGATATAAAGCTTCGATCGTGAAAATTAGAATATTGAGAAAAACTACTTTAATAACTCACAAGTATCATGATATAACTTCCACAGGTGTTCCAACGTCGAGTTGATGGTTCCCAAGACTTTTACTTGTCCTGGGCGGACTACAAAGCAGGGTTTGGCGACCTCACCAGAGAGTTTTGGTTAGGCAATGACGACCTACACCTGTTGTCTAATCAGCGTCGCTATGAGCTCATTGTTATCGTCAAAGATTGGGGTGGCAATCCTCTATACGCACTGTACGTCATGGTACACTTGTTGTGATGTTGATGTTGTTGATGTTGTTGATGTTGTTAATGTTGTTGTTGATGATGTTGTTGATGATTTTGTCGATGTCGTTGTTGATGTTGTTGTTGATGTTGTTGTTGATGATGTTGTTGATGTTGTTGTTGATGTTGTTGTTGTTGTTGATGATGTTGTTGATGATTTTGTTGATGTTGTTGTTGATGTTGTTGTTGATGTTGTTGTTGATGATGTTGTGGTTGATGTTGTTGTTGATGTTGTTGCCATGGGCGTCAATCCGTCTTGAAACGTTGGGGGGGGGGACATCATATTTACTGCGTGGGGTCCGGGGCCCGCTTTAGGGCCCCGTGGATTTTTTTAGCCCGTAGATGCTCTCTAGTGCAATCTAGTGAATCTGCGGGGTGATGTTCCCCCTCTCAGATGTCAAAATGGAACAGAACATCTGTAAAAATGTGAGCAGCAGTAGAACCTTTTGGGTTGACAGCATCTTAGTGTGGATCTTATGAACCGAGTTTTAGGGGGAAATACTGTCAAAGAGTGAGCACGTGAGTGTTAAACCTTTACGGCATGGGTCCGGGCCCGCTAAAGGGCCCGGGAAAATTTTGTGTATTTAGCTGCTCTGTGGTGCAATATTTAGGCCATTTAACGGCCAAATGGCAAACGAAACAGAACAATGAGCTGTGTGAATATTGTGTTCCAGTGCTCCACAGTTCCTCAGTGCAAAACACGATTTTCATGATAAAGGTGGTCAAAAGACTTGGGGAACATATGATACTGTGCTTTCACCCTTCGAAAATGGGTTGGGTGGGGTTGGGTTCACGATGGAGCATGCGTGTGAGAAGCCTTTACGGCTCGGGGTGCGGGCCCGATTAAGGGCCCGGGAAAATTTTGCAATTGTAGACGCGCTGTGATGCAATCTAGGGCCAATTTTGAGGGGGAATATTGTGTCATCCTTTGACCACATGATTAATGCCCATATAGGGACACGGGGTTTCGTCTTACACAGTGCAAAACTTGGGCTTCATGATAAAGGTGGTCAAAAGGTGGGGGGGGGGGACATTTGATATTGTGTCCCCCACCCTCCAAAAGGTGGGGGGGGGGACATGTCCCCCTGTCCCCCTCCCCTGATTGACGCCCATGGCTGTTGCTGTAGTTGATGTTGGTGTTGTTGTTGTTGTTTTTTTTTTGTTTTTTTTGGTTAGGATTACAAAAGAAAATAATTGTGCTATAATCAGGGTTTTTTACTTGTTTTTCTCATGACACAGTTACGATGAATTCTCTATTACGGACGAAGGTGATTTGTACCGACTCTCTGTCGGGTCTTACACTGGAACAGCTGGTAAGTACGTGTGTCCAAAACAAACGACAAACATATTGACAACAGTGCATGTTTTCCTCGGATAAAATCCGCCAATTTTGGATTTTTATTGTTGATGTTTATAACATTGATATTATTCACAACAGATCAATGGCTAGCATGGGTGCGGACAATGCGAGCATCAGCTCTGAATACGTACTATCAATCTGGACATTGTTGTGTTAATGTTTGTTGGCATTCAAAATACATCCAAAATTCAGACCTTTTTTCACCAGCTTGTGTCCTGTTATGTTTTTAGGTGATTCTTTAACGACAATTCATCACGGAATGGCATGGTCAACCCACGACAGGGACAACGATTTGGATAGTGGCAGGCAATGTGCACAAACAATGCTAGGTGCCTGGTGGTATAACGCGTGTGATATGAGTAACCTGAACGGAGTATACGTCCCGTATCCAGGGTCGGTGGCCATCACCGGTCAGGGAGTCATATGGGGTACCGCGGGCTACCAAAGTCAAACAGAAATGAGGATAAGACCGGCAGAAGTTGGATTTTAGTTTTGGATTTGATTTGGTTACCACCTTAATGGCACTGTACACGTATAGTATTTGGGAAGAAAAGTCTTCTCACTTGGTGTATCCCATTATAAGCATTACATAACAAGCCTGTGGAAATTTGGGCTCAATCGGTCATCGAAGTTGCGAGAAAATGATGAAAGAAAAATACACCCTTGTTGGACGAACTTGTGTGCTTTCAGATAGGAATAAAAGACTTCTAGCTAGAAGTCTTTAATTATTTTAGTGAGAAATTACCTATATAGGATTTGAGGCATTGCATGGTGAGGTATCACTGTATATTTGGTTTGCGGTAACACTGTGTGTATCTACTTGCCAGGTAGAGTTTGTTCTTATAGAGAACTGTCTTGCTATATTCTACTACCGCGGAGTAGATAATCGGAGGTTCGGGAGACTTCTCAGTTGAGAAAAGAACTGTCCTGCTTTTAAATTACCCCTTTCTCAAAAATTACGCTACTTCAGAGGGAGTCGTTTCCCACAATGTTTTATACCATCAACAGCTTTCCATTGCTATTACCAAGTAAGTTTTTAAGTTAATATTTGTTTCGAGTAGTTACCAAACGTGTACCTTCCCTTGAAAGGCACCGGACACTTTATGTAGTTGTCAAAGACCAGTGAACACAGTTGGTATATATAGCCGAATATGATATGCATAAAAAAAGCACTCCCTACAAATATGTGGAACTTGGGCTCATTATTGGTCATTAAAGTTTAAATAAAATTAATTAAAGACCCCCCCCCAAAAAAAAAAAAAAACAAACAAAAAACACACACACAAAAAACACTCTCAAAGAGGCTCAGACCTGACGTAATTCTCCGATTCAAGTATTTTAAGTACTTTAGGGAGAAATTCCTTTCCCTATTAAACTACTTTACTTCAGAGAGGACCATTATCACAGTGTTTTATCCTCTTTACGAAGTACAATATTGTATGCTAATTATATATTGTGAGTACCAAATTGTCCAATGCCTTTAATGGTTACTTTTCTGTATATATAATTTGTATAAACAGTGTTATCTTGACCACACTGAGTGTACACAATAAATAAATAAATATATTATATAATAAAGTCTCGAGTGGGAATCAAGAGTAGAAGTAATATTCAATGAGGCTGCATAAGAATACTTACTCATTACGCCGAGTATGGACTGTAAATAAAACGCAATCATCGTTGTGCCTGTTTGGGATTGAAAAGGGCCGCGCAACAGTTGGCGGTCACGTGGTGGAAGTTGTTTTGTGAAATTGGGATAGGAATAGCATCCTCCACGGTAAGCTCAGAAAGTAACAGATATAGACAAAACTATTAACAAAACTACTAAAACACAACAAAAAAGGGACCGGACTGTTTTTAAAACGGGAGGTTCTCATTGGATGAGTAGAATTTGGTTTGGAATTGCGGGTATTCCACCCATGGACACTCTCTCTCAGGTCGCGGGGAGAAGAGGTTTTAAACGGTTATTAACAAGACGGTTATTAACAAGACTTTTTGCAAAATGTTCAGAAAGATAGGATAAAGACAGCTCAAGCATGTGATGGGAGCTCTGCATTGAAAGTTATCAGCGGTATAGCCAAGATTTTGTTGGTGGGTGTGGTGAGGGGGCGGGGCACAGGGGGGGGGGGGCGGGCATTGCTCTTAGTATAGTAGGAATTGGTTTGTCATTAGGGAGGGGGAGCGCGATCGTACACTAATTCGTCAACACTAGAATGTAACAATTTTCAAGCTGGAATCATCCAGAAAACTGTGTGATTCCATTGTCTATTTGAAATTCATCAAGTCTCAAATGCTTCAAATTGTTTAAAATACTCTTTGTAGTGTGTTACAAAATAAATAGCCGTCTTCCGAAACCGGTTGTGAATATCTCAAATTAAACAATTTTTTAGTAATGGGCCAACTGCAATGTTAAAATCAATTTCTTCACAACATAACACAAGGCTTAGGATGCCTTAAGCCCGGTTCATCCAGGAAGTATGAACCGGGCTCATTCGCAGGAAGTATTAACCGGGCTTATCTGTGTTTTATTATTTACGACAAATAGATCCTATACCGTATTAGTAGTTTTTGCACGTATTTGCCACCTGACAAAACGACGTTGCCTAGTATCCACTATAAGTCACGTGAAATGTAAACATCAGCCGCGCAATTTGTCTATTGCAAATATTTATGCCAACAATAAAGGGAGTTGGTGAAGGCTTGGTGAAGGGTCGTTCGTCATTGTCCATGTCTACCAGTGCTGCCTATTACAAGTGCCATGCATAAGACACATCCTACCGTTCATGCAACAGTCACAGTGCGATTATACATTCATGCAACGGTCGTACATGTAGGTTGCACGTGGCACATTGGGATCGAGGATGTGTGTGCCGTCCCCTCAGCTACAGTGGGAACGGTACACAGACCGGCGGACGGCAAATACAAACGCACAACAATTACCGACTTGATTTTAAGACTAGCAAGTGAGATGAACGTTTAAATTCGACAATTAAAATGTAGTTATTTTTAAGCAATGAGTTTTTGTTAAGTATCATGTATTCCCCGCTGTAAGACACGTGCAGATAAAAATGCATTGAATTGGTAGATACATTGACTATGTAAGTTTATTACAAAGCTTTGCTCGTATAGTGTTCGCATTATATGGACTGGCAATATGGTGACCAGAAGATGGTCCAATCATGTCCGGAGGCTGAACCCTATAGCGCCCTCTCATAATGTGAAGCAACCATGCAGATAGCAGTAACTTAAACTTGCATTAGGGAAACTAAAAGCGTAAAGTGCCTTTAATAATTGAGTGTTGTTGAATTGATTATCATGAGTTAAGTGTTGAATAAACAAGTTCACTTGAAACATAAAACTGTACCTTTTCTGTGGACAGAGGTGTAGTACACACATGGACTGGAATAATGATTGGGCAATAGTTCAGGTGTTTCTAAACCTCAACCCAAAACAAGGGTGGGTTGCAAGTGCAATTATGACCTAATCCTTCAAATATATCTTAATGTAAGCGAATAGAAATTCTTGTGTTCAATAAAATATAGCAATTTAACAATAGGGCCTACTGGATATAGCAAAACATCGACTTTAAGTCACCGAATAAAAATATTTAATCATACCGCATTTTGTCTGTAATTCATCAATATTATCTGGCTACAAATCAATATTCTTGTTTTCTCGCCTTCGTTTATCGGGAGAGGAGGTTTTCTTAGAAAATTAAACAGCAATATACAAAGCAATAACTGTGGACTGACGGAGTGAAACTTAAGCATTAAACTCTTTAAAGACACTGGACACTATTGGTAATTGTCAAAGACTAGTCTTCACAGTTGGTGTATCTCAACATATGCATACAATGACAAACCTGTGAAAATTTGAGCTCAATCGGTCGTCGAAGTTGCACGAAGTTGTGTGCTTTCATATGCTTGATTTCGAGACCTCAAATTCTAAATCTGATGTCTCGAATTCAAGTTCGTGGAAAATTACTTCTTTCTCGAAAACTACGCCACTTCAGAGGGAGCTGTTTCTCACATGTTTTATACTATCAACCTCTCCCCATTACTCGTAATCAAGAAAGGTTTTATGATAATAATTATTTTGAGTAACTACCAATTAGTGTCCACTGCCTTTAAGACAAAGGCGGGTTTAAATCACATTATCGAAATAAGTCATATAATAAACTTACATCATTGCCGGGAGAAACTCATAACTTCGTCCATACACATGGGAAATGTTCAGTGGTATTCTGCGACATTCTCGGGCATTCTGGGGCTTTCTGCGGCCGTCTCATTACGGGAGATGACTACGGGAAATTACATGAGAAGAACTATAAAGAAAACTCTAACTGAACTCAAAGGAAACAGGAACAGAAAATGACCCAACGGTTTTTACTACAAGAATCAGCTAAGCAGCCTACGCCAACTACGTTGGCACCCGGGGCATATTGGACATTCTAAAGCAATACAAAGTAAATACCTGAAATGCAGTGATTAAAATAAATAAAGGGGAAGGCGGGCAGGACAATACAATGAATACCTTAAGATAGTACAATACAAAACAACACACTAATCTACGGAGACTCCGAGTGTTATAGCACAACAAACTTGCAACACGCAGTTGAGAACTGTTCATAGTATATCATACTTTGTGAGAAATGGCTCCCTCTGAGTAACGTAGTTTTGAGGAAATATTACAAGACTTCAGACTTGAAGCCTTTTATTAGGCATCTGAAAGCACACATATACTTTGTGCAACCAGGTTGCTTTTTCTTGTATAATTCTTTTGTAATTTCGAAGACCAACTAAGTCAAAATGTTCAAAGATTGTTTTTTGTATGCATATGTTGTTGGGATGCACCAAATAAGAAAAACTGGTCTTTGACAAAAACGGTGTCCATGCCTTTAAAGACAGTGGACACTATTGGTAATTGTTTACAGACCAGTCTTCTCGCTTGGTGTATCTCAACATATGCACAAAATAACAAACCAGTGAAAATTTGAACTCAATTGGTTATCGAAGTTGCGAGATTATAACGAAAGAAAAAACACCTTGTGACACGAATTTGTGTGCTTTCAGATGTTTGATTTCGTGACCTCAAAATCTAATTCTGAGTACCTGAAATCAAATTCAAATATTTAAGAGGAAAATTACCTCTTTCTAAAAAAAAAACGTTACTTCAGAGGGAGCCGTTTCTCACAATGTTTTATACTATCAACAACTCTCCATTGCTTGTTACTAAGTCATTTTTATGCTAACAGTTATTTTGAGTAATTACCAATACAGTGCCTCTAACGGACGCTGTAGAACATTCGTTTTGTAATTTTTCCCATACTATTTAAATTGAAGTTCATTAAAAGTTTAAATAATCTTCTCCCTGAATTGGAAATTTCTGATGCTTTCAAAATTCCTTAATTCCGTTTCAATCCGGTAGCGCAATCTCAACCTAAACACCAATAGAACAACCTTTTTGTATTCAAGGACAACTTCTTTGTATATACCAGTAATATACTATTAATAGGATGCAGTGCCTCGTGCATGTAGTTTGTTGTTCCTTTGGTTGCCATGGGAATGGGAGCCGGCGGTGTTTAGTTTATCTGTCAGAAAAACAACCCCCAAAATCCCAACATACACAGCACATGTCAAACGATGAATTGTGTGTCAAAATTAACAGACAGTGGCCTCCATAAAATAGCCACGTCTGACCGATTTACACAATGACCAATGAAACACGTTGACTTGATATCCCTACATGTTGGAGACCTAAATTCACTCACTTCGGTGAGTTGATCAAATTAGGTTCTAATGACTTAATTCATGTGTACAAAACCCCATACAGCTTCGCTCCCCAAACAACGTGGAAAAGAAAATTGCTTAAGGATGAAAATAGCTTGCTTATTTTACACATGTTACTGGCCCAAATTTCTTGCCATATACATTGCTCTCGACTGGTATTTAGCTATTGTTTACTTAGTATGTCAATTTAGTGGCGTCTTGGCCGGTCTGATTTTACTAAGCAATGATTTGTTTGCTTAATTAAGCAGCTTCATAAAATTTGTCCGTGCTCCTGAACGTTCCACGTTGCGGGCAATCCTTGGGTGATCGCTGAGTTTCAGATGCAGGGACGTCTCTTTGGAACAGCGTCCCACTTCAACTCATACTATTATTATTATTATTATTATTATTTTATTCGCCATAACAGTACAAAACAAAATACATTGACAACATTATACCCCAAGATGGGCAAGGGACAACAAAAGCAAATACATACTATGATCCGTAGATCTGTTGCCCCACATCTGGGGTACACAATAAAATTAATATAGATTTAACATAATATAGTACACAAAGCAATAATAAAAGCAGAAAATTAAAAACCAATAGAAAATGATAAATATATATTAAGAATAAAAAATAAATTAAATTAAATTAAATTAAAAATAAATAAATAAGTAAAAATAACAGATGGGGTAAGGATAAACAATAAAGGGAAATAAATAAATAAATAAAACCTAAACTTGTAGATAAATTAAAACGACTTAAAATATTGCACAAGTGATTGGGCTAAAGCTACTATTCAGTAGATTCATGAGATTGACAGACAGAAAATCCAAGTGATTTGAGAAAGCTGTGGAAGGGCAAGAGCAGTAGTGAATTACGAATGTTTTCTGGCAAACTAGACCAAAGTCTGGGAAAAAGATGAGGAGCAGATAAGTGCAGAGCATCGGTTCTAGCATACAGGTGTTTGAAGGTGAGAACATTAGAATATCTATGGTTGACAGAAATGATGTCTGCCACATCGCAGTGAATAAGGTTAAACTTACACTTAATGATAAAATACAAAACAGAAAAATTACGACGAATTGACAGAGACGTCCAGTTTAGGGACTTAAGTCTATCGGGGTAGGACATCTCACCCATCCTCTGCCCAAGAATAAACCGAGTAGCACGTTTTTGTACCCGTTCGAGGGCCTGAGTCTGGAGAGATGTATGAGGGAGCCAAGCTGGCATGCCATATTCTAAAATTGGGAGAACTAGGGATTTATAAAGACAGAACTTAGCTGAAACAGAAGAATTGAAAGCAATGGTCTTAATGAGGCCCAATGTTCTATTGGCACTTGAAACAACATTTTTAACATGGTTATTCCAAGAGAGCTGAGCATTCAGAGTGACTCCAAGGTATTTGACAGAGGATGTGGGTTGCACAGGAAAACCTGAAAGAGTGTAAACAGGGGGGTCGAGAGAGTGTTTACGGGAAATATGCATGATTTTGGACTTTGTAGGGTTGAACGTCATACCATTGGAAACACTCCAAGTGCTTAGCTCATCGATGTCATGCTGGAGGGAACTTACATCTAAACAGGAACGGATTGTACGATAAATTAATACATCATCAGCGAAAAGCAGATACTTCTTCCCAAGTCAAATTTACCTCAAAACATATCCATTTCAGAAACCAAAGCCTTCAAACTGTTGATCGTCTATTAGCAGAGGTCTTGTTTTTGTTTGCGCCAGAGTGTCATTATTGACAAAAGTGACGCACTAAAAACTTTCAATATTATTATTATATTTCACAAAACACTAAATACACCTCAATTACTGTGATGCCAATAATTATCTTTACTTAGATAATTGAATTGATTAAATTAAATCTCCAAATAATATTCTAATGACACATAATAAAATTGTTGCACATAACTTGTCAGAATACCATAATTATGTTGTTTGATCAAAAGTATGGAACAAACCGATGGACCCTCAGAGGAAACAAGCACTGTTCTGTGAACAAACACTACTTGGGTTCCAAGGTCGTAGGTTTTTATTTACCAACAATTTGTTTTTCTGTTTTATCAACACAAGTATATACGATTTGACTAAATTTGATACAATTGGACTGTTTAATACGATCGTTACGTTAGTAACAACAAATAAAATATTCGAAACTCTTGATCGAATAATTGTTAATTAAAAATCTCAATTAAGAATTCGGATGTAGGAGTACTTAGTACGTGTATTGTTGTACTTGAGGATGAAAAAAGAGCGGGGATTTAAAACCCCGTATCGAGTAACGAGGCTCAGCGGAAAGAAAGAAAGAAAGACCTTGGAACGAACCACTTCAATGGAGGGGTGTTAGCATTACCGTCTCATTATAACACAGTGGTATTTGCTACCATTTAAAATGGCGGCCATTATTATTTTTATTATTTTATTATTATTTTTTTTTTTTAACAGTTGTGATGAACCTCTTTGCTCACAAAACACCAAATTAATACAATTTACACTGACCATGACATTCGTTTACAAACAGAACGACTCGTATATTCCGGAGCATTTGCTAGCAGGCAATATTATACTACACAGATCATGAGAATTTTCACATTTTGTTTTATAGGTTCCGCATGAATTCAAGAAATAAAACAATAACATAATGTACAAAATGGCATATGTGTATGGAATATTCATGACATACAAGATTTGATGTTTTCTTGCGTGGAACTGTGTAAAATCTTTCCAGCAGAAAGCCCATGCTCTGTGGCTTTTTCAAAGATGTGACGCAACAATTATGTCATGGTCTCTAAGAATTCAAACTGAAATATTATTTGTAGAAGAAGAAGTAATTTTCCCACCAATTTGATTTCGAGACCTCTTTGAGGTACCGAAATCAAGCATCTGAAAGCACACAACTTCGACGACCGATTGAGCTCAGGTTTTCACTGGTTTGTTATGTTTATGCATATGTTGAGATACATCAAGTGAGAAGACTGGTCTTTGACAATTACCATCAGTGTTCAGTGTCTTTAACGAAATCATGAAACAAGTCGTGCATTACGACTACAATTACGATTTTAAAAAGATCTGCCTCTGCTTCAACGGCCGCTTGGGCAATGAAAGTTTATAGCCATTTTGCAAAGCGACATTTCCTGATGAGCATAATATAGTGAGTGTCCTTTCTAAAACATGGTTTTGGTACGAATGGAGATTGGTTTGCGTTTTTTATTAAGCTGTTACAAATTGTAGCGGCATTCAACAGACGACCACCGACAACGATAAAAACTATCTAATATAACATCGGGGAACATTAAACCTTGCCCGGTATACGCCAAAACGAAACGTCTATACTGGAACAGGCGAAAGAATGTATACCTTCGATTTTTGGAACAGTTCGATTTGGTTTTTTTATTTTTATTTTTTAACATAAATGCATATTTGTACATTTGTTTTTGCATACATTGGCTGCATATTTGAGGTATCGCTGAAACCCCAGAGCGCGTTGTCTACGTATGAAGAAAACACCCCATAACATCAGTCAATATGCGTAGCGAATTACCACGGCAATTTGATGCGATTTATTTATACACCGTGGTACTTCTTACCACGTGAGTTTTTATTGCTATTAATTTTTAGAGTCACTAGCAAATGTATTAACCCTGTAAGGAGTGTCTGGAATGAGGCAAGTGAGCTTTTATTTCAAATGTTGATTGAAGCAAATTTTAGGCACAACAAAAGAGGGCAAGAGGTAGACGAATGAAGAAGTTTCAACTTAGATCTAAATCTATGGGGCATGTTGGTGATCTACGTTGACAGGGCTTGCTTATGAAACATTGTTTTAAAAGATAGGGAACCAAGGTAGGTTGATGAGAAATGAATGGGTATAATAGTACACCAGGCCACATAATTGATCACCAAATTGGAAACATTTGACAATGATCAACGACGTAGAAAATTCTTGTATTCTCTATTAGTTTTAAACAAATATTTTGAAAAACAAAATGAGCAACCTAAATGAGTGTCTAGACGCGTTGTTTGTCGATCATTTTGTGTATCTTCTTGCATGCACAAGTTCAAGGTTGAATAGAGCGCCTCTCTAATTAGCTGTTAGGAGTAAATATTGGATACTTATTTATCCATTGATCGGGTGCTTCTTGCTCCTGGTTAACAGTTCAATGCGATTTGAATCAGTGGCGTGAAATAGACACTTTTATTTAGAGAAGGGGTTCCACAGTGGATGATAAAATTGTCTTTAAACGCAGGGTTTACTTTTGAATTGTCAAAGACCAGTCTCCTCACTTGGTGTATCCCAACATCCCATACGCATCAAATAACAAACCTGTGAACATTTGGGCTCAATTCATCTATTGGTAAAGCTTCACTCTATGGAAAGGATGGTTCGCTTCCCTGGCATACGTTATGACCAAAGATTTCACAAAACAGTGAGTCGGATTTCGTAAACAAAAAAATCGTGACACGGATTATTCGATCAATAAATTATTTGATTGATTGATTGTTTGATTAGTTAGGTGTTTTTTGGGGGGTATTCAAAGTTCATTTGTTCTCACCATAATTTTAAACAATTTCTATTAAATAAAAACAAGTAAAAAGTGATGCTTTAAAGCATTAATTGGCCTCGTATTGCAAAATGGCAGTTGTCTTCACCCCAGTTGTTTTACATTTCCCTTCCTCTTATCTACGCGTATTGACATTTTGCAGAATTAAATAGCAAACATACAAAATTAACATTGCCTAACTTTTAACGATTGTCTTCCTTTGTGCATCTTTTGATTAAAAAAATGTAAATAAATCGACGGTCTTTCATACTTAACATTTTTGAAATTTTAGCAGAAAAAATAAAACATGTTAAGTTGCTTTTCTTTTTCGGCGATCATCCTCCACGGTCCGGTTGAAGCATGGTCCACCCTCAAAACATAACTTGACGTCACAATTCGTGTGATCGAACTGTTAAATTTTTGTTTTCGCATTGGAGATATCAAAAATGTCAATGCACTTGAACAGTTTCCAGGTTGTTAATCAGTAAATATCCTCATGACCGGCACTCTGCGGTTTTATTTTCATGTCCACATCTCTTAACGAAAAACGATTTCCAGTCCAACTTTCCCAAGTAACTCCTTTTTCATTGATACCCAGGTTTCTGTAACTCCGATAGGGCCCGTTTAAGTTGGAGGTTTGGCAATCGTTGTACCACCACGCTCCATGGTAGATCACTGCGCAGTTGCCATTGGCATTGTCGTTGTCATTGTCATATGTTGACCATGGCATTCCATTGTGCTCTATCATCGAGTCACCTGGAATTTAAGGACCCGGTAAATCAATTTTGACAATTTTTTTCGTTAACCATAAATAATAAATGTATTATGAAATTACCATATCAAATTCCCCTTTTTGTCTCCCAACAACTCAAAGCTCTACGACATTAAAAAACGCGGTCCTGACGATTCTGAAGAAGGAAGATGCTGCATTGTTTTATTTTAGCCAAATCGGTTTGGACGATTGTGAAGTCTCCCCAACTTTCTTTTACTACCAAATAAAAAGTTGCCCAAAAAATCATGCAAAAGTTAGTGTGAAACGGGTTGAACACATACAAGGCAAGCTATGACATGACTTAGTATCCATTGATGTGTTTTTTCCCTTTTACTTATTTCACCGTCCGCTATTTTTTGGAGCCATACAATTTGTTTTACCAAATGGCGGACTGTGTTAGTTCAGAAAGTAACAAAAAAAAACTAATTATGAGGCACATTTTATGTGAATCGTTACATTGTACTTTTACATCATCTTTCACACCAAATTAATTCATGTAGCCTAAAAGCGTCGGAGGCAACGCGGTCTTTGCAGAATTCAAGCTTGTATAAAACGATAGAAAGTAAGTTTCCCGCGGTCGTTCTCAACCATGTTGTTATATATTCAACACCAACGTCGAATGAGTTGGTGTCCTTTTTTCAATCTTTAAAGTCGTGGCCCAGGCCCCACACAGGCGGTCAAGGGTCATAACCCCGCCCGACTTCTCGTTTATGCTTTAAACGGACCGCGTACCTGCATGCTCATTGGGGGCGGAGCACCTCTGCCCCCTCCATTAACAGCTTTAAAAAAAATAAAAAATAAAATAAAAATTATGATATAATACCTGCTTGTGTGGCACCGGTAAATGTACCAATCGTCAAGGTGTAATTGTCCTTCTCGTCAGATACATGGAAACTATCGTACCTAAAGAAAGAAAAACAATTATAACCATAACAATCTCAATCGAACAGCATAACTGGTTTAAAGATGAAGTGTGAAAATCTAACTCTGACTTGGATTTTAAGATCATATGATCCGTGGCGTAACTAAGGGAGTGGGGCACAAGGGGTCATGTTTTTAAGTGCCCCTGCCTAGAAAATATGTGCCCCCCCCCCCTTGTGCCCGTAAAAAATTAATACGCCGCTCCATTTATTTATCTATATATATAGGTAAATAAAACACAAATTCTTACATAGCATATGTCCAGTAATTATTATCAAACAAGAGCACTACTCGAAGTTGATAGACATCTTGGCTCGTCAAAAGATGAATATTCTCCAACCCCAACCAAAACTCCCCGTACAGATTCCCAAATCCAGTTTTGTACTCGGTCCAGCTACGATAAAACTCAACGTTGCCATCTTCACGGTTCTGGATTTTCTGCAAGATTAAGGAAAATATCATCTTTTTTTTACGAGTGTGAAAACTGGTTTCATCTACCTGTGTATGGATATGTCTCCTTTAAAAACCTTTGGAATGTTAAACTTTCGTATTCAAAACTTTAAGAGTTATTAGAAATTAACGTTTACTTTAAATAAAAAGGTAACCATGTCTGATGTAAATGCAAATCAACAAGTGACATGCGACACCAACCGCAACACAAATAAAAAGATACTGAACGGGTTTCATTGCAGCTGTCAATGATAGACTGAAATAAGTTGCATTTTAAATAGTAAAAACATGGTATGGGTCAAACATTTAACTCATAACATAAAGAATCTTGTTCCTGTTTTCAGTGTTCATTTCCTTTTTTCTGTTTTTCTTTTCACGTACGAGACAAAGATTGGGGCACGTAGACCCAAATGGCCGTCAATTTTTAGGCAATTTTTTATTTGGGGTTCACTGTTGAGTCAAGTGTCTGTACATTTACCTCTATCAAGAATAATATACGAATATAAATATTTATCTTTCGTATTTCGCCTGTATATTGTAATACTTTTCAGAGTTGTTTATATTATATTTCCATGTATTTTTGTAAATGGTTAATTTTTAGCGTAATTTGTATATAACATAATATTTTTAGACACGCAAAACCAAAGCGAATTTCACTGTACTAATATTTGTTTTTTTACAAGTGACAATAAAACATTATTCTATTCTATTCTAAAGACAGGACTTTTGAAATTTGAAATTTCTCGACAAATCGGTGATGATTTTTTTAAAAGTTTTTGTTGTACACAAACCGTCCATCCTCCGCCACCGTAATGGTCCATTTGGCAGTATACATCAAGTCCCGCCGACCTGCCTTTGACATAGATGGTGTAGATACCGCTTGATCTTTGCCCATTCTGGAAATGGTCCCAGCAATCCTTGGGTCTTGGATCAGCTGTTGAGCGGCAAACAAACAAATGATTTGTTTTTTTAAATAATTGATGACAAATACACTGAAGGGAAAGAGTGTCAAAGACAGATAAAATTAATTCCCTCTTGGTGCAAAGTATATAATTAAAAAGGCATCTGATTTTTCCTGATTTTTTGTGAAACAACCTTTTTATTTAAATTCATTTTGGTTTTTACCCATATACACCGATGTATGTTAGCACTGATACACAGTGCTTATAACCCGAGATATATGAACAAAATCACAGGCATATTACTCGGGTGGGATTCGAATCCACGACCTTTGCATTTCCAGATCAGTGTCATACCAACTAAACCAGCGAGATCGCCGGTAGCTAGAGGCAGTTCGAATCCCATGTTTTAGAAGCGGGTACTGAAAACGATTTAATAGATGCTAAATTTAAATCGGGGATAAATAATGTTTTTTTAAATGTTTTTTTACCCATATACACCGATGTGTTTAAACACGTTATACTTAGTACTTACCCGAGTTCTGGAAAAGAATCACAGGCATATTACTCGATGGGATTCGAACCCTCGACCTTTGCAATTCTATTATATTTGTTTACTAAAGTTCTTTTTGAAACAATCCGGGCTTTGATTTGGGATCGGCTTTTGGCTCCATCAGTAATTTGTAAAAAGGTGCACTTTCGATGCGGGTTTCAAAACAAGTCGGGGTCAGAGCTTTTGCCGTCAAGTTTGAATTGTGCATTTATTGCAATAAATCCCTTCCGACCCCACATAGCAACTACAAACTAAAATTCTAATGTAGTAGGTGACATGTGTCACTGTGTGCTCATAATCGAAGACCTACCAGTAGTTGAGTGCAGTGTCTCATGTGTCAGAGTTCTAGTTGTTGATGCTTCGGTTGCCATGAGAACAGGAGCTGCCTTTGTCTGTCAGAAAAAAAATACATGATGTTTGTACCTTAATCAGGGCCGCTTTCTTTAAAGGTAAAGTGTCATAAGTTGATTTTGGACACATAATGCCTTATTACAGGAAAAGTTATAAATAAGGGTGCAATGAAGGAAACGTTTTGAGGTTTAAGCTGGTGTCACAGTGAAATAACAGCGGGTACCAGCCGCATCGAATCGCTGCAGTATTCCCGAACGGAAATCTTTGATACGGTTCACGCTCGAAATTAAGTTGACAATGAGATAAACCAAAATAAGGAAGTCAATAAGTTCTCATACACATAAAGGGAAATATGAAGAAGTAGCTCAAAACATATAGGGGCCTACCTACAACAAAAAAATTCATTCATGGGACCTTTAAGATGAAATGTCAACATACTAATTGTGACTTCACATTTACTTTTTTGAAGTATCTAAAAGGAAAGTTCGAAATAAGTCTCCGATTAACTATGGCATACGAATATAGTTAACCAATTGGTTTTTTGATTTTAGAGATGACGCCCAAAGTACGAGAGAGCAATGCGATTACCAGAATCGGCTTTTCCATTGAGCTCAATCGGTCGTCGAAGTTGCGAGATAATAATGAAAGAAAAAAAACCCATTGTCACAAGAAGTTGTGTGCGTTTAGATGGTTGATTTCGAGACCTCGAAATCTAATTCTGAGGTCTCGAAATCAATTCGTCGAAAAGTATTCCACTTCAGAGGGAGGCGTTTCTCACAGTGTTTTATACTATCAACCTCTACCCATTACTTGTTACCAAGTAAGGTTTTATGCTAATAATTATTTTGAGTAATTACCAATAGTGTCCACTGCCTTTAAAAGACTTATTAATAAAAAATTGAAACGAGGACAGAGAGAAGTATTACCACAATTAAATTTTGACCTTAAAGTGGACTTTCGTGGAACACATTTTAAAGATGTGAAAGTATACCTTTAACATAAGCGGCTGAATTTGTTTTCGTTATTAAGAAACACCAGGTCACATGTATTGAACCCAACATGGGTTTTTAATGAAAGCACCAACGTTCTGAATATAGTTTTCTATCAATAGTTGACCTCCAAAAATAGGTGGGTAATGTAATTATTATTTGGCCTGAAAAAAAATGGGGGAAAATTAAACCGCCTTTTGTTACCCCCGCCCTGAATTTGAGAATGAGCCACGAGCCAGGAAAATAAATGAGGCTAAACCAGCACCAATTTATGGGGAAATTGGTAAAGACCTTGGAACAATCCATTTGCATGGAAGGGGTGTCGGCAAAAACATGATAAATTGATAACCCAAGTCTACAACCCCCCCCCCCCCCCACCCCACTCAACCTACTGTGGACCCCGATGCGGGCATTGGGGGTCAGACCTGATTATCGATCATCATGACCCAGATAATGTATGATGATGACCAAGGAACTGGTCAAACGGTCACACAGTTTAAAGAGACACTGGACACCTTTGGTAATATTTGTCAAAGACCAGTCTTCTCACTTGGTGTATCTCAACTTATGCATAAATTAACAAACCTGTGCAAATTTAAACTCAATTGGTCGACGAAGTTGCAAGAGAACACAGCTGCCTTGAATTCGAGAGCTCAGCAAAGGTATCGATTTCAATTCTAGTGAGAAACTACTTCTTACTTCAGAGGGAGCCATTTCTCACGATGTTTTACACTATCAACAGCTCTCCATTACTCGTTACCAAGTAATTTTTTAAGCTAACTCTCATGAATAGATTTCAGTGCATTTAAGTGAAGTCACATTTTCTGGGTCAGCCATAACCAGAAATATTTCATGCCCAATGTGACCCGGAACCCGAGTCAAATCTAATCCTGGAATTATTAAAATGTGTAAATGGACTTTGTGTAACATGCACTTTGCAGACATTCAGTTTTGTTTAACATTTAAAGACACTGGACACATTTTTGGTAATTGTCAAAAACAAGTTGTCGAAGTTGCGAGAGAACACCCTTGTCACACGAAGCTGTGTGCTTTCAGATGCTTGATTTCGGGACCTCAAAATATAATTCTGAGGTCTCGAAGCTCGAACTCAAATTCAAATATTATAGTGGAAAATTACTTCTTTCTCAAAAACTTCGTTACTTCAGAGGGAGCCGTTTCTCACAATGTTTTCTCAACAGCTCTCCATTACTCGCTACCAAGTACAGCTTTATGCTAATATTATTTTGAGTAATTACCAATAATGTAATGCTTCTCTTCAAATGGTTTAATATTTTCATAGGTTATTTAGAGCGCACAAATTAAATTCAAGTTTACAAAATCACCAATTGTGGCCGACAGAATATTTAAATTCGGTATATACACTATTTGAGCTATCATAAATTGATCATTAAAGTGTATCATAAGTGACTACAACCTCACGAAAGAGTTTAAGAACCTTATATGATTTGGAGTCGCCGCAACTATTTTTGTTTGTTTGTGATAAAGATTTTTTCGGGCGCTCAATGTAACTTGTTTTCAGTGAACGAAAATATTTCGAGAAAAAATAAATACTTATGGAAATAGCAACGAAACTATTAATCTGACCTTGGTCTCCAGCTCGTAGTACATCCATCCAGACTCCTCCTTTACATCTCTGGGGTACTCGGTCTTCGTACCATCAATCAGCTCGCATATACCCGATACATCCTTGTAATTCACGGCAACACATTCCGGTTCGCGGAGGCAGTTGGCCAAGCATCTTGCAGGCGATCTAACTCGTTTTAGACTCCGAAGTAGATGGTTCTTGAGAGCAATGTTGGATCCAGCGGATTGGGAAAACCCAGAGGAACGCGAGAGTACTTGAGCGTGAGACTGGGTAAAAAAGTACAAGCTGAGAAAAACAGCAAGAACACAAATCTTCCGCAATTCAAAACAGTTCATTTTGGTAATAACTCCCTAAAATTGTTTGAATTCGTCACGAAAGAAAAGTTGACAAAACAATGAAGCGTCAACCCCCGTCAAAACCGATTGCAAAACTGATTGCAACGTTTTGTATAAAGTGACGCCAACTGAACCAGTTATGATCTGACGATTGCAATAAACCGATTTCATGTTAAACCGCTCATTACAAGCCGCGCACTCTCTTTACATTCCTGTCAGAAATAAAAACTAGTTACTTGTTTTAAAAGTTCGATGTTTTAGTTGGGTATTTTCTGGTTTTTTTATTATTCTCTTTTGAAACAGTTTATGAGGTTACAGCAATTTTTTTGTAAATAGTGTTACTGTTTTGAGCCACAGTCAAGCAATTAAGGAATTACTCAAATAAAAACCATAACATTGGAACGACACGAATATTGGCAATGAGCAACAAGATCACACATCACCTTTTTTTTACTCGAAACGTTCAGTTGATGACTAAACAAAACCAAAGCACAATAATTTTTTTCGGTTTTATCGACTATTTCGTCTAACTGACAATTACACGCTGAAGGGCGAAGAGGGCACTTTGTTGTTAGCATAGTGAGCATCGTGTAATCTTGTCATTAATGCATCTGTGATTCTTGACCCCCCCCCCCCCCCAATATTAAATGTCCCCTCAATTTGGCCTAATATTGCACCACGCATGCAGGGCACCTATAATTTTCCCGGTCACTTAAGCTGGCCCGGACCCCACGTCGTATTGGCTTCACGCACGAATGCTCTTTTGTTGGCAGATTTGCATCCCCCTTTAAGTAAAAGAAGACTTTCATGCTACTTCGCTTTGCTCACACGCATGAAAAGCAGTTTCTTTCTTAAGGACAATACGAAAAATAATACAAAGAAGCACATTCTTTTGTTTCTTATGCAATTTATTAATATTAAAGCATGGGAAAATTGCCGCTTATGGCAGATATGAACCAACACAAAGATATTCTCGGGGGTTAATGGTTTCTTTTTATTTACCTCGAAAAAGATTACGGTCCGCAGTACCCATTTTGTAGACATCTTGTACTTTTCTGCCCTGGATTGTTGGTCTTTTGCGTTTCCTGGCCTCTATAAGCTTTGGGGATATGCCTCGGCAACTGTCCTTCTTCATGTGCTGCTTGAGTCCGCTATCTTTATCTTTCTTTTACTTGTTGCCAGTATAAAAAGGTTTGCGGTAACACCATGTAATGACTATCTCTAATGAGTTGGGGTGGTTCTGAAAAGAACCGTTGGTTTCAACCCGACGTTTCGATCAGTATGCTCTGATCGTCTTCTGCTCTGAATTGATAAAACATGTCGTTTCAGCTTGAAACACGATGTTTATTAAATTAGATAATTAATGAGCAGCTGGCTACAGACAAAAAGCAATGACAACAGTTATATAGCTTTATAAGCATTAGCGCTAACACCATGTGTGTATCCTCTGGGTAGGTAGATTGTGCTTGATTAAGAACTTCAATTGCTTTTTATTTTACTACAACAGAGTAGGGCATTCGGGGGACTTCTCTAAAAAAAAGTGTCTTGCTTTTTAACTATACTACCTGGGCGGAAATCGAGCGGGACATTTGCCTTTAGGGACTTGTTTAGGGCTACATTTAGGTTCAGGCGACATTTGAGTGCAGGTTTGGGGCTACATTTAGGTTCAGGCGACATTTAGATGCAGGTTTGGGGCTACATTTAGGTCCGGGCGACATTTATGTACAGATTTGGGGCTACATTTAGGTTCGGGCGACATTAAGATACAGGTTTGGGGCTTCATTTAGGTCAGGCTACATTTAGAGCTCTGGCTACATTTAGGGGCGGCACAATGAATAAAGTTTAGCGGTGCTATGAAATAAATAAATAACGTTAAGGTAGAAGTTGTAGTCACATGGCACAATATACATAAACTAAAACCGTAAGCATTACTGAAACTAGCTAAAGTGTGTTTTAAAACGCGACGCTCTGAAAGGTTTAAACGATAACATTAGTTCAATAAATCTATAATACTTAACTACCCTTGATTTGAAATCTAGTGAAACAGACTTTGAGTGCAGTTAATTTAAATCAAAAATATTGTTCAATGACATTTACTTTCGACAAATTCTGGCCTTCATTTGGCTCGAGCCTTGGCCAAAACAAACTGATGTTGTACAAGTGTACAACTTGAGTTGTCACCAAACTTGTCAATTTTTGTTTCCTCTGTGAACCTGTGTTTTTAAGAAAGGGACACTTCCAAATCGCTTGGAAAGTAAACCATCCGATAAAGACAGTGGACACTATTGGTGATTGTCAATAACTAGTCTTCACAGTTGGTTTATCTCAACATATGCATACAATAACAAACCTGTGAAAATTTGAGTCCAATCGGTCGTCGAAGTTGTGAGATAATAATGCCAGAAAAACACCCTTGTCACACGAAGTATAATGCCAGAAAAACACCCTTGTCACACGAAGTTGGGTGCTTTCTGATGCTTGATTTCGAGACCTCAAATTCTAAACTTGAGGTGTCGAAATCAAATTCTTGGAAAGTTACTTCTTTCTCGAAAACTACATTACTTCAGAGGGAGCTGTTTCTCACAATGGTTTATACTATCAACCTCTCCCCATTACTCGTAATCAAGAAAGGTTTCATGCTAATAATTATTTTTAGTAATTACCAATAATGTTGGTGTTAGTTACCGGCACTCAATGGTTTTATTTTCATGTCCATTTCTTCCAATGACTTATCATTTCCAGCCCAACTTTCCCAAGTAACTCCTTTTTCATTGCTACCCAGGTTTCTGTAACTCCGATAGGGCCCGTTTAAGTTAGAGGTTTGGCAATCGTTGTACCACCACGCTCCATGGTAGATCACTGCGCAGTTGCCCTCGGCATTGTCGTTGTCATTGTCATATGTTGACCATGGCATTCCATTGTGCTCTATCATCGAGTCACCTGGAAATATGACAACAACTTTTTAGTTGAGGGATCGTTATTTTCGGAATAGATCTATCTTGAAAAGTTTGTATATTGTTAATGTAAAATCAATTTGTTGTGAAGTACTATAATTAATTTTCTCTTTACTCAAATGCGGTCCTGACGGTTCTATGAAGATGCCGCGCTGTTTTACTTGAGCCCATTTGGTTGCAACGACTGGGAATTTACCTCAACTTCTGTTGCTTTCTTTTGTTTACAAATACAAATATCCACTAGTGAGTAGGGGTTGGCGACTGTGCATCGCGAAACCTGTGGCGCGCGATTATTTCCCCCTGTTTAATGTTTTTGTAGCCCAACAGCGCATATTCCAAAGCAACCTGTCCTTTTAATTCTCTGCAGAATTGGTGCTGGAATAGAAATTATGATGAAAGTAAGTTAAGACAGAAAGATAGAAAGTAGGTTTCTTCCCCCGGTCGTTCTTATAACCACCTCCATAAATCTCGAATGATTTGGCATTCTCGGGTTCAAGTTGGTATATCTGAAAGGGACACATCGGCTTTGTTGGGCTACTTTGGGCTACTAACTAGGCTAATACCCCGAAAGTCTTCAAGGAATGCAGATTAAGTTTGTTTTGATAAAAACAAAATTAAACGGAGGTCACGTGATCTATTATAACTAATGATGGGTCTAAAAAAGCACGTGATCTTCCAGGTAGTTTACTTATGCAGATTGATGGTTGGGAAAGAAACAAGAAAAAGAAAAATAAATACATGAAAAACATAAAGAACACCCGATTCAAACACAAAGACCCCCCCCCCCCCGAGAATAAAGATGAAAAGAAAAAAAGATAAAACGTATGGGACCCATGCAAAGTCTCCTGGAAACTTAATTAAAGACAATAAGGTTCGCTTGAATTAAAGTGAAGGTACGAAACAGTTGCCCATTACAGTTTATCTGAGTTTATTCGTAATTCTTTAGTCGTACTTATTTGAATTCTCATTTAGCGAAACTGATTGCCTCTTTACGAAATTGAAAGGGAAAAAATCTGCAAAATATCCAGTCGAACCAGCTTTGCTAAATTGAATGATGATTTTGTGTCACGAAAAATGAATGACAATATGCTGAATTGAACACAGTGCTAAAGGAATTTGAATAATTATGGTTTCTGAATTTGAAACGCAGTAACATCTGGAAAGGGCCAAATAGCTTCAAATCGAACGCATGCAAATTAAATTGGCTGCTAATTTGTCGAAATTGATCGAGAAAACCTAAATTAAACAATGACAGTTAGTAAATGTATAAGCATACTATACCTGTTTCTGCTCCACCGGTGAATGTATCAACCGTCAAGGTATAATTGCCATTCTCGTCAGATACATGAAAACTATCGTACCTACAAAAAAAGAGAAATAAACATAACCATATTTCAATCTTAACTGAACAACATACACTATTTTAAGAAGAAATGGTGTTTAATATTGTTGACTTAAAAAAAAAATACAAAAAAGTAAATAAATTCAATAAAACACTACGTCTTACATAGCGTATGTCCAGTAAGAATCCATCGAGAGCCAAACTCGAAGCTGATAGTCATCTTGGGTCGTCAAAAGATGAATATTCTCCAATCCAAGCCAAAACTCTCTCCTCAGATTCCCAAATCCAGTTTTGTACTCGGTCCAGTTACGATAAAACTCAACGTTGCCGCTTTCACGGCGCTGGATTCTCTGCAAGATTAATTTTTTATGGACATGAAAAAATGGCTTTGTGCAAAGAAAAGTTGTTGCATGGTCGAGTGGTTTGGGGCATCCCAGTCACGACACTGTGTGTTGTGTCCTTGAGCAAGACGCTTCACCATAATTACTTCTCTTCATTACTTCTCCTCCCCGTTACTGACATTGTGAATCTGGGCGTTAATAATTGGTGATCGGGTAGAAGTTATCTTCAAGTTATCCACTTTCCTTTTCATAACAAACTCAGCTCTTGACAGAACCTCAACATTTCATTTCAATTTTTTTTAAATCCCTTTGGCAATAGTATTGATTAGTGATTTAATATGATGTATCCTTTACACGTACCGTCCATCCGCCACCGGCGACGTCACTGTCCATTTGGCAGTACACGTCAACTCCCACCGTCTTGCCTTTGACATAGATGGTGTAGATACCGTTTGATCTTTTCCCATTCTGGAAATGGTCCCAGCAATCTTTGGGTTTCGGAAGAGCTGTTGAGGGGCGAACAAAACTTGATAAAGTCGCCTTTAACAACTTTATGTTTTGAATGTGGCGAAATAGAAAGGAAAAGCATGTTAAAGAAAGAAAGATTGATTAATGGGCGTGTTAATTACCGGCACTCAGTGGTCTTATTTTCATGTTAACTTTCATCAATGACTCATGATTTTCGGTCCAACTTTCCCAAGTTATCCCTTTTTCATCACTACCCAGGTATCCGTTCGTCCGATAGGGCCCGTTTAAGTTGGAGGTTTGGCAATCGTTGTACCACCACGCTCCATGGTAGATCACTGCGCAGTTGCCATTGGCATTGTCGTTGTCATTGTCATACGTTGACCATGGCATTCCATTGTGCTCTCTTATCATCGAGTCACCTGAAATAAAGACAAAATAAGCAACAACTTTGTTAGTTTAAGGGGATTAGTTAAAGGCACATGGACACCATTGGTAATTGTCAAAGACAAGTATTCTATCTTAATGTATCTCAACATATGCAGAAAATAACAAACCTGGGAAACAAATTTGGACTCGATTGGTCGTCGAAGTTGCAAGAGAATAACGGACGATAAAACACCCTTGTCGCACAAGTCGTGTGCTTTCAGATGCCTTGAAATCGAGACCTCAGCTGAGATCAGCTGAGGTTCAAATCTTTCAGTGAGAAATTACTTCTTTCTCCCTAACTACGTTACTTCAGAGGGAGCCTTTTCTCACAAGGTTTTATACTACCAACAGTTCCCCATTACTCGTTACCAAGAGAGGTTTTATGCTCACAACTATTTTGAGTAGTTACCAATAGTGTCCAGTGCCTTTATGACCCGGTAGTTCCTGAGTAGATTCTATTTGACTATTTGACCAATTAATTTTCCTTTTTTGTTTCTCAAAACAAATCAAAGCTGCATCGACACGAAAACCGCGATCCTGGCAATTCTTTAAAAGTGCTGCAGTGAATTCGTTCCCTCCTCTTAAGTTTCTTTTTCCAATCAGCAATTGAAATGAGGGGAGTGTTCGAGTGCGAGTTGCGAAGCCCATGGCATAAAACATCCTTGATAAACGCTTTTGTAGCCCAAAGCGCACAATCCGAAGGCAACGTGCCCTTTAGATTATCTGCAGAATTCGTAGCTGTATCAAAATAATTTTTTTGACGAAAGAAAGTTTTTCCCTGGTTCTTTTCAACCATGTGTTAGCGTTAACACCAAATTCGATAGAGTTTGTGTTCTTGTTGTCAAGTTTGCCTTAAGTATTATATTAACAATTGAAATCCATTTACCCTTACCTGCTTTTGTGGAACCGGTAAATGTACCAATCGTCAAGGTGTAATTGTCATTCTCGTCAGATACATGAAAACTATCGTACCTAAAAAGAAAGAAACAATAAGCATATTTAACCTCAGTTGAACAACAAGAAACATTGTAAAATCTTGCTGAGACTTGAATTTAAGTTCATTAAAAAAACTAGTCACTAAAACACTACGTCTTACATAGCGTATGTCCAGTAAGAATCCATCGAGAGCCAAACTCGAAACTGATATTCATCTTGGGTCGTCAAAAGATGAATATTCTCCAATCCCAACCAAAACTCCCCGTACAGATTCCCAAATCCAGTTTTGTACTCGGTCCAGTCACGATAAAACCTAACGTTGCCGCTATCTCGGTTCTGAAGCATCTGCAAGATCGAAGTAAAATATTAGTTTATATGATCAAGAAAACAGGCTTTGTGCCGAGAAGTTGTTTTTTTAATTTAAGTTCTGGCGGATTGGTCATCGGAGTGAGGGTTCGACTCCTTGTCATGTCACTTTGTGCTGTGTCCTTGAATAAGATGATTTACTTAAGTTACTTCTCTTTACACAGGGAAGTATGTACCTGCGAGGGCGAGGGCAGAGGTGTACGAACTAAGGCAACACGTTGCCTTGGATCGGTCGAGTTGGTCTGTGAAAAGCGTTTGTAACCGTGTCAAAAATTTGACTCCCATAAATGGCCGACCATATTTGTCGACGAGGTAAAA
Source organism: Asterias rubens (assembly GCF_902459465.1). Classification (NCBI taxonomy): domain Eukaryota; kingdom Metazoa; phylum Echinodermata; class Asteroidea; order Forcipulatida; family Asteriidae; genus Asterias; species Asterias rubens. Next base: position 13,802,385 of record NC_047070.1, on the reverse strand, counting down.
GGAAAACCAGGCAATTTCGAGTGATACTAATTTTGTGTGGATCATCATATTCTACTTTTAAAATATCTTTCTGAACATTTGCATTTTATAATAAACGGTTACAAACGCTTTTTACACACCAACTCGACCGATCCAAAGCTGTATACTCCACACGGAGCCCAATGACAAGGGCACCGTTCATGAAAATGAGCTATAAGAAGATCACTTTGTTTTGTATGGGTATCGGTAGGAAAACGTAGCGGCGTTTGAATGCTTTTTCATCCAATTAAACACGTTGTGCATTTCGTTTACATAACATACTTGGCTCAACATTTCAGGACTTGGTTGCAAAAAACGTTGATGGTTTTAAAGAGAGTTTTGTGTGGCACGTACCGTCCATCCACCACCAGCGGTTGGACTGTCCATTTGGCAGTACACATCAAGTCCCGCCGACCTGCCTTCGACATAGATGGTGAAGATACCGCTTGATCTTTGCCCATTCTGGAAATGGTCCCAGCAATCCTTGGGTCTTGGATCAGCTGTTGAGCGGCAAACAAACAAAACGATTAAACATGTTTTTTTTTTTTAAGAATGTGACAAAGTAGAAAGGAAAAAAATGTGATTTGAGCAAGCTTTTGAAATTTTCTAATGAAGTAGATTGCCTGATGTCCCGAGGAAGATGATTTCACATCATTGGTGCTGCAAAAGAAAGAGCCCCCCCCCCCAACTGTGTTTAGTTCTTTGAATGTGAATAAATTAAGTTTTGGAACAGGAACGCAGATTTCTGACAGGTTCTGTGATGGTCTAGAGGTCAGTGAGATATGAAGGGGCTGATGCACTGAGGCAGCGAAACCGGCTCCGCCCCCTCTCCCCATAACGCCGAACTGTGTACAATGTTTTGTTTTCTTCTGACAGCGCCCTCTTTTGATTCTCAACCCATGTTATTACCAATACATCGCACCCATGGGGACACCGGAGTCGAGCTTATAAGCCGTCATTTCAAAAAACGGCCTCAGTTTGATTTGGGCGGTTCTTGGAATCCTAATTCCCGCCTTTCCTTACAGTAATTGCAAACTAAAACATTACACCATCAACACAAAATACGTTTGGACTAATTACATCGTGCCAATAATTATAGGCCTTATATGCGCCATTTTGCGTGCAGGTGACATGTGTCATTGTGTGTTTATAATCAAATACCTACCAGTAGTTGAGGGCAGTGTCTTCTGTGTCTGAGTTCTAGTTGTTGACGCTTCGGTTGCCGTGAGAACAGGAGCTGTCTTTGTCTGCCAGGAAAAAAATCAATTACAGAGCAAGTGATGTCCAAACTTATTAAAGGGCAGCTTTCTTTAAAAGTATGGTGCCGTCAATTGGTTTGTGTCGACATAATGCTAACAGTAAAAAAAAAAAAAAAAAAAGTTTCAGTGTCTTCTTGCTGAGGACACTAAAAACTGATTCGGTATTTTCGAAAGAACGTTGAATTCCCTCGGGTTTATGGCGAGGTGACTGAGGGTATACCAACCACATCTCCGGCTGCAGCATTCACAAGCCAACATAAAACATCTCATACGTTGAAATGAAGTTACCTGAAACTAACCCGCCCACCCCAACTCTGAAATACTTTACAGTTTAAGGTTGACCAAGATCGTGTATTTTTCCCCCAGTAAGATGAGGCCACTTAGCATAATTGGCGTGTTTTACCTACTTTCTCTTACGAGCGCAACCAAGCGCAATCATGAAAGTGAAAAACTCATGCTCTTGAGATGCAAATTAAAATTAAAATGATATAACGATGCTTTAATAACAAACAATTATTATTCTCTATAATTTTATTATAACATACGCACCCAAATCTGGTTCATGTGGTGCCAAACTCATTCATGTGTCAATAATTATTTCATTTATTTTAAATCTTCGGACATAATTCTTGGTTGACAGGGGCCGTCCAGGGTGAGGCAAAAGTTTTAAAAACTGTCATCAAAGCGATGTGCCCTCTCAGACCCCTCCAACAAAATATGACATAGAAATAGGTCAAATTGACACAAAGTCATAGTTAAAATCTACTAATTTGATAACCACGTTTGAGTCATCCGACTGAGTTCTGACCTGTGTCTGAGTTGTTGTTGTTGTTGTTGATGCTTCGGTTGCCATGAGAACAGGAGCTGCCTTTGTTTGTCAGAAAAAAAATAACGATTGACCACTTTTAGCAAGCTTTTAAACTACAGTTTTTAAGATATGTTTGTTGGGGATTTGCAAAAAAAGTAAATTCTTTAGTTTATTGGAGCTATTGGAACATTGGTTATCTAGAGTATCGTCAACTTGTTCTCTGTAAATGTAAAAGCGTGAAAAACACAATTGTTCACATTTCGAGTTGTCCCTCATATGGCTCTTTAAAAGAGTGGTGTTTTTTCACTCTTTTAGAGTGGTTTCACTCCATGCAGGGCAGAGTGACAGTACATGCACGTGTATTGTGTCCATGCGTTGTGCATGCATGCGTTATGTGCTTTAGGTCTTCAATCACTCGACCATTCTGAGTCCGCACCGGCTATGTTCATGATTGGTTGGTTGTGCCCGTGTAAGTAGGTAATACACGCCCGTTTATGCCAAGTGGACTCATGTTTCCTGGAAAAAACCCAAAAGAACTTACGCACCCAGATCTGGGTCAGTTCCCGACCCACGCATGTGTCACTATGATCCAGAACTAGGTCAAGTTGACACATTAGTTAAAATCTACTAACAAATCGATAACCACGTCTGAGTCACCCTGACTGAGTTCTGACCTGGGTCTGAGTTCTAGTTGTTGATGATTCGGTTGCCATGGGAACAGGAGCCGCCTTCGTCTGTCAGAAAAGAAAATGTACAGAGTATGTGCACGTTAGGGGATTAGAAAGTAGATACATACATAACAAATGTGTCCTTATATTATTATGTATGTGTCAATATGAACCAGAATAGGTCAAATTGACACATAATCCTAGTTTAAATCTAACAACAATTTAATAACCACTTTCTGGGTCAGCCTAGACCAGAAATGGGTCATGCCCTCTGTGACCCGGAATCCCAGTAAATTCTTACCCTCGAGTTTTTAAAGAGAACGTTGCCTTGGATCGGTGAAAAGCGTTTGAAACCGTTTGTTATATAAAAATGCATTATGGTTAGAAAGATGTTTTAAAAGTAGAATATAACGATCCATACAAATATGCCTCGAAATTGCATGGGTTTCCTTATACGTCGTGAACTAACACGATACGCCAAAATGGCCGACCGATCAAAGTGGTTTCAACCTCAAGGAGTAACTGCGCGCGAGAACCTAAAACTATTTTTCTGTCGTGATAGTTTGTGTTTCTTTTGTGTAAAATACCCCACAATGGTGCTCCCGTAAGATCATTAAACGTAAGCAAGACATTGACAGGGAACATATAAAGGAACTGCGAGAGAGGAAATAAATTAGTTAACTTTGAGCGAGTCTTGGGTCTCCTTTTTTTATTGTATAATTATATTTTTATCGTTGGCAGGAGTCTGGTTTTACACATCTTTTGATGACAGTTTTTATACTTTTGTTTTAACCTTGACAGCCCCTGTACAACTTGTAACTATTGTATATGTCTCAAGATTTAAAATAAATAAATAAATAACAACGAAATTATTAATCTGACCTTGGTCTCCGCCTCGTAGTACATCCATCCAGACTCCTCCTTTACATCTCCGGGATACTCGGTCTTCGTACCATCAATCAGCTCGCATATACCCGATACATCCTTGTAATTCACGGCAACACATTCCGGTTCGCGGAGGCAGTTGGCCAAGCATCTTGCAGGTGATCTAACTCGTTTTAGACTCCGAAGTAGATGGTTTTTAAGAGCAATGTTGGATCCAAGGGATTTGGAAAACCCAAAGGAACGCGAGAGTACTTCAGCGTGAGACTGAGTAAGAAAGTACAAGCTGAGAACAACAGCAAGAAAACAAATCTTCCCAAACGATTGAGAAATCTGGTAGAAATTCATTTTTGTAATAACTCCATGTAATAACTTGAATTCATTAAGAAAAGAAGAGTTTACAAAACAATGAAGCGTCAACCCCCGTCACGAAATGTCTCGACAAAACCAAATTCAACGTTGTGTAGGTGAAACCCACTGAACCAGTTGTGAACCAACTACTGGCGCACTGAAGATCGCAATTAACTGATTTCGTGTTAACGTCTTGTTACAACCAATCTATCACCCTCTGATACTGTTTTTATATACTAGAATGTTGCTGTTTGGAGCAGCAGTCAGCCTTTAAAGGATTTAAACGACAATACATATTGGCAAAGAGCAACAACGTTACCTTTTTGTCCACTCTCAACACTGAAGTTGTTGAAAGCGACGTAAACTGTCCTCACTCAGTAAATTATCGATTATTTCGTCTAGCTGCCAATAACAAGCTCAAGGGTGAAGCGATCGCTTTGTTATTCTTTGTAAGGATCGCGTTATCGTGTTGTTATTGCTTTTCTGCCTTCTTAGCTTCACGTGTGCAAGGTGTCATGGCAGCTTCAAACAAGTAGGTCAGCTTCTTGTGATTGGGGTGGAGAAAGGGGTTGTGGGTGGGTGGCACTGGATGGCGTGTCAAACTGTGCAATATTTGATAATGTACAGTGTATGTGCGATGTTTCTCGTGTAAAATACCTGCAACAATTTGTAATATATGTGCGATAATTTGCTTATAAACATGTGATAATTTGTAATATATATATGTTTTTGTTTTTTTGTTGTTTATATCTTTGATAATTTTTTATATAATATTATATGCGATCATTTGTATGCAATGTTTTGTGATATACATGCGATAATTTAATATACATGTGCGATGTATGGGTGCGTTCGTTTAGCTTCCCTGGGTCGACCCCGGTGTGTGGCGTTTTTCCCAGGATGAACCTGGGTAATTATCTGCACACGTTCGTCCTGAAAAACGCAACACACCGGGGTCGACCCGGGCTAGCTAATCAAACGCAACCATAGTGTGTGTAAAACGGAATTGTGGGATATGGTATGGCTTCCTGCCCACTTGATTCCCGTATCCTTGATGTTTTTAGATCGGACCAGACTAAGGATGGTATAGTATGGTTCGTTGAGGTGGGCGTACGGGTTTAACTAGACCGATGGTCGGCGAATGAGACTTGATTCGCGTACGGACCGACACCTTAAATACTACACGCCCAACAAGTTGTCTAATAGGCCTGATATCAAGTAAAGCAATTCCCTTATTATTTAATAATAATAATAATTTGCAACTTACAAGAAACTTCAATGGAACAATGCCAGCGGGTTTCGTCGGGCTGTGGCGTGGAGATATGTGTCATTAATTCGTTGACGGATCATACAACTTCAACTCAAAATTGTGAACCAAAAATAACGGAAAGAAGGAAGTCTTGCCGCTGACGCTTCTTGTGCAGGAATGATTAGTCAAGCGCTGCCAATGCAGGATAGCTCTGCGCCACACCCTTAACGCCTCAACGAACTGCAGGTATTCTTTATAAATTGAAGTTACTCATAAGGCAAGGAATTCGGTGAATTAAAACATAGAGCAAGGATTAAAATAGCTACGAAAAAAATGACTAGGTGCTCCAAGTCAGTTGGTTACATTTATTTAATTGAAAGTTTGCAGAAACTGTTGAATTAGTTTAAAACGTCTTTTAATACGATTGGGTGTTTACTGTTTTACTAACATTCGGCCGACCATGCCAACCGAGGCGTTTAATTTTGTATTTATTTTTTATCAAAAAAAGAAAGGTGATGGGCCCCGAAATAGCCAACCGCGTATTCGGAAAATAGAACATATACAGTACAGGGAGGTGACAAAGTTTCGCATTTTGCTCGATTCTAAACGTGAATCCATTATTTTAATCGAACGAATTATAAAATATAAGCCCACAAATACAACTTTTTAGATGATTACATAACAATATAATAACTATTAATGATTTTCAAGCCAAAAAATATATAATAATTACCAAAAAATGAGCCGCAAAATACAAAAATATCAAATATCTCATAAGACTGATACCATAGACACTTCAAATATCGAAGTGTGAGAATTTGGTCCACTTATTAACGGTAAATTAAACACAGTAATAGCTTCGGATGGGACGTAAAGCTGTTGGTCCCATGTGTTGTGCAACGCATGTAAAAGAACCCAATGCACTTTTCGAAAAGAGAAGGGGTTCGCCCCGGTGTTCCTGGCTGTATGCGCCGTAGCACCTTGTAGAAAAGCCCTACAAGGTGCTAAATAATTGGGTCGCAAAATTCATCACTGCAATTACCTATCTTTCTGAAAGTTTGTATATACTCAGCGCCTTGAGTACCTTGTTTGGTAGATACCTGCGCTACATAAGACTTCGATATTATTATATTAGTAATAATAAATTATTTCTATGTTAGTAGAAACACAATACTTTTGTTTGGCCTAGTGTGTATTATATATATTTTTAACGATGTGATGCAAAAACTAAATTCGGTCAAGAAGTAACGTTTAATGGTTCACAACCGGAAAATCATACCTCTTGAAAATTAAAAATTCTGAGGCCGGTGTGACAAGTAGATTCCACATCTCACCGTCATTGACCAAGATTTGACGGTCTGCTCGCAACTTGGGAGTCGTGTTTGACCGCGAATGCCCGCAATGTGCAGAAGTGTTTAATATTTCCACCTACGCAATTTAAAAACAGTGGCACTTTTGGTAATTGTCAAAGACCAGTCTTCTCGCTTGCCGTATCTCAACATATGCATGAAATAACAAACCTGTGAAAATTTGAGCTCAACTGATCGTCAGAGTTGCGAGATAACAATGGAAGAAAAAACACCATTGTCACACAAAGTTGTGTGCTTTCAGATGCTTGATTTTGAGACCTCAACTTCTAAATCTGAGGTCTAGAAATCAAATTCGTGGAAAATTACTTCTTTATCGCAAACTACGTTACCTCAGAGGGAGCCGTTTCTCACAAAGTAATTAGCAATAGTGTCCACTGCCTTTAAACCGAAAGGGGTGGCCGGGGATTACTAGATCAGTGGGTGGTCCAATGTGCAATGTACAAATCGTGATTATACGTAACATTAAAATATTATTTTAATGTCCATTCGGGGCCACCATCACTCAGTATCTCGAAATTGAAAGACAGACAGTTGAAATGTGAAATGAAATGTTAAACTGTAGCAGTCGCGAGGTAATACAATAAATGGTGGGGTGTGAAAGACATCAAGTAACATGAAACTACAAGTCAGGCGGCACAGCAAACTGATAGGCATTCAAACTATTCTGCATAAGCTTGAAACTAGCTATAAACGTGTGTCTTTAAACGCGACGCTGTGATGTTTAAACTGTACAATTAATTTATTAATTAAATATTTGTTCACTGCTGGCGTTGGATTTTATTTCCAGAAAAAACCTTTGCGTGCAGTTAGTTTTGGTAAAACTACGCAATATTCTACAACTTGAATTGTGACCAAACGTGACACTGTTTGTTTTCTCTGTGAACCTGTGTTTTCTGTTAATTACCAGCACGCAGAGGTCTTATTTTCATGTCCACATCTCTCAATGACTCATCAACTCCAGTCCAACTTTCCCAAGTTATTCCTTTTTCATTGATACCCAGGTTTCTGTAATTCCGATAGGGCCCGTTTAAGTTGGAGGTTTGGCAATCGTTGTACCACCAAGCTCCATGGTAGATCTCTGCACAGTTGCCATTGGCATTGTCGTTGTCATTGTCATACGTTGACCATGGCATTCCATTGTGCTCTATCATCGAGTCACCTGGAAATAAGACAATTAAACAACAACTTGTTAGTTTTACCCTGCGCTGCATATAGGCCACATTCCATGCGGCAGCGCATTGTCGTACGGTCCGCGACCGTCCAGTGACAAATAGCGACAACTTCGTGAAAAACTGATTTTGGCTGCTCACAAGCTCTTCAAGTAGACCATGTGAACCTTGTTTACAAAAAGTGTGACTTTGTACATTACTTGTCTGGCAGGCAAGATACGTTTGCTCAAACCCTTGCTCTATGCTCAAAGTTGGCGAATAATAAGGGGGATGTGTGAGTGTGCATTGGGCAGCGTGGGATCAATTCCACGAAAAACGCCTTTGTAGCCCAAAGCGCCCAATCATTTTGATAGTCTGCAGAATTCGTGCTTGTATCAAGTTGAGGATTGAGAGTCAGTTTTTCTGCTGGTCGTTATCAACCATTTAACACTGAACTCGATCGAGTGTGTGTTTTTGTCGTCATAATTTATAAGTTGGCCTAAAAATTTAACAATTGAAATCCATATACATGTATACCCATACCTGCTGCTGTTCTACCGGTAAATGTACCAATCGTCAAGGTGTAATTGTCCTTCTCGTCAGATACATGAAAACTATCGTACCTAAAAGAGGGGAAAAACATAATCATAACAATCTCAATGGAACAGCATACCTTAGTGTTAAATTTTGCTAAGACTTCACTACAGTCACTACAGTCAATAAAAACCCTACGTCTTACACAGCATAAGTCCAGTCACTATTATCGAACGCAAGCACTACTCGAAGCTGATAGTCATCTTGGCTCGTCAAAAGATGAATATTGTCCAATCCCAACCAAAACTCCCCGTTCAGATTCCCAAATCCAGTTTTGTACTCGGTCCAGTCACGATAAAACCCAACGTTGCCGCTATCTCGGTTCTGAAGTATCTGCAAGATCGAAGCAAAATGATCATTTTTATTAGCAAGAAAACAGGCTTTGTATTGTGCAGAGAAGTGTTTTCGTGGCCGGGTGGTTTAGAGAATCGAATTTAAGTTCTAGCGGATAGGTCATCGGAGTAAGGGTTCGACTCCCTGTCATGACACTTTGCGCCGTGTCCTTGAGTAAGATGCTTTACTTAATTTACTTCTCTTAACACAGGGGCAAAGTGGGTACCTGCTAGGGCAGAGGTTGATATTGGGTATGAACCACGGTGGCATTTGGGCTGTATAGTCCACAAGAAGATTAAATCCAGTTTAAAAGCCTAATGACCAGGACATTTATGTAAAGCGAATTTGATACCGTTATTGAAAATGCGCCATGAAAACGAGTAATTATCATTAATAAAATTGTCACTGTGTATGTGTATCGGTTGAAAAACGTAGTGTTTTGAGCACGTTGTGAACTTTATGGTTTTTTGAAATGTACGTTCAGTGAATTAAATCAGAAAGGTGATCATGTATTGTATGAATTCAATTCAACAAAGGTGGCGTGCATTGTGACATCATTTGCTTCAACCAAACTGTAGCTACTTGTTCAATAGCAGTTGTCAGTGGCAAAGTAAACAAAATTTCACTATTCTTCTATTCAAAGTTTGTGTCAAAATCAACTCAGACCAAAGAAGGATTTGTTTTTCTTATTTTATGTCTTTCTTTGGGGCACAGAGCCCAAAGCTACCCGCCCCTTTTTTTTCGGGGGGAGTGTCAGATGTTTCGGGCCCAGTCCCCGGTCCTTATTTGATGAATAATGTGCGTTATTATACACGGAGAGAAATGTTCAAGTTGTGCATTTCGTGTTCAAAACCAACTCGTCTCAGCAGTACAGGACTTTGTTTTCAAGAGACTTGTGAAATCCTTTGGCACGAAGATTATTTTTAAAATATGAGTTTTTTGTGTGACACGTACCGTCCATCCGCCGCCACTAAAGGATTGACTGTCCATATGACAGTACACGTCAACTCCCACTGTCTTGCCTTGGACATAAATGGTGTAGATACCGTTTGATCTTTGCCCATTCTGGAAATGGTCCCAGCAATCCTTGGGTTTCGGAAGAGCTGTTGAAGGGCGAACAAAGAAAAAATCCTAATTAATATATATTTTTTAATGTGGCAAATAAGAACTGAAAATGATGTTAAAGACAGGAAGAATATTTTGTGTTAATTACCAGCACGCAGAGGTCTTATTTTCATGTCCACATCTCCCAATGACTCATCAGTTCCAGTCCAACTGTCCCAAGTTATCCCTTTTTCATTGCTACCCAGGTTTCTGTAACTCCGATAGGGCCCGTTTAAGTTGGAGGTTTGGCAATCGTTGTACCACCAAGCTCCATGGTAGATCTCTGCACAGTTGCCCTCGGCATTGTCGTTGTCATTGTCATACGTTGACCATGGCATTCCATTGTGCTCTACCATCGAGTCACCTGGAAATATGACAAAAAAACGGCAACAATTTTGTTAGTTTAAATGCAGTGGACGCTATTGGTAATTACTCAAAATAGTTTTTAGTACAAAACCTTACTTGGTAACGAGTAATGTGGAGCTGTTGATAGTATAATTCACTGTGAGAAACGGCTCCCTCTGAAATAACGTAGTTTTCGAGAAAAAAGTAATTTTCCACGAATTTGATTTCGAGACCTCATAATTAGATTTTGAGGTCTCGAAATCAAGCATCCGAAAGCACACAACTTCGTGTGGCAAGGGTCTTTTTTCCATTATTATTTTGCAACAAATTTATCCATCAGCGGTTAATAAGGTGGTTATTTGAGTGTGCGTTGCGAAGCGTGGGATTCATTCCACGAAAAACGCCTTTGTAACCAAAAGCGCCTATGTAGCCCAAAGCGCCAAATGAGAAGAAACCGTGTCCTTTTTTATTATGTGCAGAACTCGTACTTGTATCAAATTTAGGATAGAAATTCAGTTTTTCTGCTGGTCGTTTACAATCATGCGCTTGTAGCGTTAACACCAAATTCGATAGAATTCTTATTTGATAGTTATTGTTGTCAAGTTGGCCTTTAAGTTACAATTTACTAGTTGAAATCCATAAATATACCCATACCTGCTGCTGTTCTACCGGTAAATGTACCAATCGTCAAGGTGTAATTGTCCTTCTCGTCAGATACATGAAAACTATCGTACCTAAAAGAGAGGAAAACAATTATTATCATAACAATCTCAATTGAACAGCATACCTTATTTACAGATGAAGTGTTAAATCTTGCTAAGACTTCACTTTTTAGTTCATTTAAAAAGGCGACAACATACAGTCAATAAAAACCCTACGTCTTACACAGCATAAGTCCAGTCACTGTTATCGAACGCAAGCACTACTCGAAGCTGATAGTCATCTTGGCTCGTCAAAAGATGAATATTCTCCAATCCAATCCAAAACTCCCCGTTCAGATTCCCAAATCCAGTTTTATACTGGGTCCAGTCACGATAAAACTCAACGTTGCCGGTATCTCGGTTATGGATTTTCTGCAAGATCGAAGCAAAATATTCATTTTTATGAGCAAGAAAATTGGCTTTGTATTGTGCGGCAGAGAAGTGGTTTTGTGGCCGGGTGGTTTAGAGCATCGAATTTAAGTTCTGGCGGATTGGACATCGGAGCCAGGGTTCGAAGCAAAATATGAGTAAAAAAACTGGCTTTGTGCAGAGTGGTTTCATGACGGGTTCGAATCCCTGTCAGAACGCCTTGTGTTGTGTCATTCGGTTAAAGATGTTTACTTTATTTACGGGCAAAGTCGATACCTGCCGACCAGGACCCAATTTCATGGCTCTGCTTACCACCGAATTCCGCGCTTACTTTTGCAAGCGCCGAACTTCTGCGCTAGCCTTGTAAGCGTTTACTTAGACTGCCTCGTAACGTGGAGTACGCACGCGCAGAAGCCAAAATTCGCCGCTAACCCGTGAAATACTCTTGCGGTAAGCAGATAATTCCCTGTCTCCGTAAGCGCCGATTCTGTGCTTACGGTTAGCAGAGCCATGAAATTGGGCCCTGTTTTATACTCCCCACGGAGCTTAAATCCTGATGATCAGTTGGTGTTTCATTTATAACAAACGGATAGAAATGTTCAAGTTGTGCATTTCGCTTCACAACAAACTCGGCTCATCAAATACAGGACTTTGGTTTCAAAAAAGTGTGAAATCCTTTGGCAAGAATAGTATTGTTTAATGATGTTAATAAGAGTTTTTTGTGACACGTACCGTCCATCCTCCGCCAATACTAGATTGACTGTCCATATGACAGTACACGTCAACTCCCACTGTCTTGCCTTGGACAAAGATGGTGTAGATACCGTTTGATCTTTGCCCATTCAGGAAATGGTCCCAGCAATCATTGGGTCTTGGATCAGCTGATGAGGGGCAAACAAACAAAACGATTAAACATAACTTGTCTAAGAACATGGCAACGTGGACAGGAAAGGAGTTTTGGAAAAGAATAAAAGCCATGTTATATTTGTAATTAAGCTATAAAAAAGGGAAGCTGAATTTTCCTGCTTTTTATACCAACTACATTTGTTTTTGCGGTTGAGTCTGGGCTCGTTGGCTCGACTCAAGCTGGCAGTGCACACGAGCTGATGTTGCAGAAGATTTTGACCCCCATTACGCCAAACTATGGTAACACAAATTCAGCGCCATCTTTCTTCTTCAGCCCATGTTAAACCCAAAAGGGAGCTTTCGATTTCGGGACGATAGCACACAAGACGGAAGATAGCATAACGCAGTAGTCCTGATGCTCACGTCCGAGCACTCCCACAATGTATGTTTTGGACCGGAAGGTGACACAGACTTGACTCAAGTCCCGTGAGGGTCCTTTTACTTCCAGTCCCATCGCTTAAACATCAACAAACTTTTCGCGGGTGGCATCACCCAACCCGTGCCTACGCCTGGCCATTCTCGGGACCACGATAGCAACATTTTGATGTCGGATATGATACGGGACTTCTTGCTCGAGAACGGGACTTGAATCAAGTCTAATAGTGACACGTTCAGTGCAGTGATTAACAATCATAACAACGTGTACAAATGACGCAATTCGGTCGTGCGTACAGACCGAACTTTGTTTTACCCCAAAATCGTTTTCAAACTCTGCAAGACGGAGACTAATTCAGTTTGTCGCAAGTGCCGATCGATTTTGCTGCTCACTAAACACTGATCTCTATTATAATCAATGATCCTTTATCGTGTGTTTTTCCCCGGGAAAGATGAGACCACAAAGCACAAATGGGCCTGTTCGTCTTCTTTCTCACATGGGTGCAACCAACCAAGCGTGTCAAGAGTACTCTCTACTTGTGTATTTCATACAAGCCCATATTCTGTGTATCCATTCCAGCTCCATATTCCGTCTTCCGTCTTTGTTCACACCACCACTGAGTGTATGGACCACGTGAGAAAGTTGGTAAAACACACCACCTAATGCTGAGTGGTCTCACCTTCCCTGGGAAAATAAATACGCTTCAAATGTTTTACCGTCTCCTCGCTCATACCGTCGCAATACGAAAGCTCCCTAATATGAGGGGGGGGGGGCAGGGGCAGAATCTTTAGCTGGCAGATTTCCCTGGGAGAGACCGGAGGCCGAGCTTATGCCGTCATTTAAAAAATGGCCTCGGTTTGATTTGGGCCGTTTTTGGAATTCCAAATCCCCGCCCTTCCTTAATTGTAGTACGTAGTTGCAAGCTACAAGCCCAACTTTCGGAGTTATCATTGCTTCCGACAATTTAATAGGCCTAGGCGCCGTTTCGCGTATAGGTTCCAAGTATCATTGTGTGTTTATAATCGAAGACCTACCAGTAGTTGAGGGCAGTGTCTCCTGTGTCAGAGTTCTTGTTGTTGATGCTTCGGTTGTCATGAGAACAGGAGCTGCCTTTGTCTGGCAGGAAAAAAATACAGAGCATGTGATGTACCACCTCATTGGCGGCAGCTATCTTTAAAGGTATAGTGCCATAGATTGGTTTGTGTCGGCAAAGTGCTTTATGTTATTGAAATAGTTATTAAGAAAGATAGAACAAAAATCACATGTGAAGGTTTCAGTGTCTACTTGCTGAGAACACAGCTAAAAACTGTCTCGGTATTTCCGAAAGAACGTCGAATCCCTTCGCTATTTTAGCAAGGAGACAGCGGGTACCAACCACATCTCCGGCTGCAGCACTCGCGAACGGACACCAGCCCTCAGGAATCTGACACACGATTCATGCATGGGGGTTTTCTCTACAGAGGTGGACAATTAAATAGTCCTTGGCCTTATAAATTGGATAAAATGAAACTGACTTTTGATTGACACCCGTTATGAGTTTGAGAATGAGAACCGGGACTTGAAGTGCATCTAAACAGCTCCGATTGTTGCGGACGAAAGAAATACCTTAGAACAAACCATTTGCACGGAGGGGTGTCTGCAAGAAGACGAGTACAAGGCCAATGGGTACGAATCAGCTCGCCAATTGAAAATACATCAAATTATTGTGTGAAATCATCAACATCAGTCAAATAATTAGACAACATATTTTGGATGATTATGATCGTTTATGCCAGTTCCAAACTTAACGTGTATGAACTAAAGATGTTAATCATAGGTTGTTGCCATCAATTTACATGGGCAGCCATTATACCAACATCAAACACACCAGACGTTGAATTGAAGTTACCTAAAACTAACTCGCACACACCCCCGAATTTAAATTATTGTAGGTTAAGTTTTCTCGGATTGCGTCCTACCCCCCCCCCCCCCCAGAATTTTGCCATTTGACATACTTTCTCTTATACAGGCGCAACCGATCATGAATATAAATCTCACCTGAGTTATTACCTGTGTCTGAGTTGATGATGCTTCGGTAAGAACAGGAACTGCCTTTGTCTGCCAGGGAAAAAAGGGGGAAACGGGGCAAGTGTAGTACAACCTTATTCGGGGCCGCTATCCTTTAAGGTATAGTGCAGTCGATTTGTTGGTTTCACCAAAATGCTTAAAGATGTAGGAATAGTTAGAATAAAAATACATGTACAAGTTTCAGAGTCTGTCTCGGTTTTTTCAAAAGAACTTCGAATCCCTTCGCGTTTATAGTGAGGTGACAACGGGTACCAACCACATCTTCGGCTGCAGCATTCGCGAAAGGACACCAGACATTTATAATGAATCTGATAAAAGATTCTTGCATGAAATGGTCTCGTTATTTAAATGTTTTGGGAATCCTTTCTCATACCATAATTGATACTGTCAACAGCCAACCCAAAACTGGGTCAAATTTACTTACAATCCTGTAGTTAACAATGTACTATTGATAACCACGTCTACATGTAAGTCACCCTGACTAAGTTCTGACCTGTGTCTGAGTTCTTGTTGTTGATGCTTCGGTCGCCATAAGAACAGGAGCTGTCTGTGTCTGTCAGAAGAAGAAGAAAAAAAACACAGAGCAAGTGATGTACCATGGGCCGCTATCAAAGAGCCGTCGATTGGTTCGTGTCGGCACAATGATAACAATTACAAGTTCTTATAGCGCATTTCATAAAAATGTATCAATGCGCTGTTGGGAGTGCCCTAGCTAGCTGCTCGTTGGGCCACCCCTGTAATCTTTCTCAGCTTCCTGGTGAGTATACAGCCTTGAGTTGCCGTGGCGGTCCGAGGGCGTTTCATACACGTTATCAACCTCTACCCTCGCAAGGATGAAGCTTAATACTATAGAAACAGTGTTTACTTGCTGAGACCACAGCTTAAAAACTGTATCGGTATTTTCGAAAGAACGCCAAACCCCCTTCGCGTTTTCAAAAAAATTACCTTAAGGAAATTTAAACCCCTGATAAGTGGGCTTTTGTTGAACATGTTCTTAAAATGTTTTTAAACATACCTATTTTATTATTTAAACGGATGAATAATTTTTCTTTATGATTACAAAACACTCATTTTTTGAAACCAAAATTCAAAATGGCAGTTTCTCATTACAAAATTCACCATTTTTGTTTTTGCTCGAAGAGGTGGACAATGAAATAGTACCAAATCCCTGGCCTTGCAAAATGGATAAAATAAACCGACTTTTGATTAATACCAGTTATGAATGTGACAATGAGAAACGGGATTATATTTGAAATGCATTTGGACAGCACCGATTGTTGCTGAAAGAGAACAACCTTGGACAAAACCATTTGCATTAAGAGGTGTCCGCAATAACACGAGTGTACGGAAAATGGATACGAATTTGAAGATACGTCAAATTATGAGTGAAATCATCAAGAATGAGTCAAACAATAAGACATATGACATTGGGATTATCGAAATTATATCGCAATGAAAACATGCCAAATACACAGATTATATTACTTGTGTAGAAATGGAGAATTTTTTTTTTTAATGTTAAAAATCGGTTGTTGCAATCATTTGACAGGGGCGGCCATTAAAGAAAACTATATAGAAAATAGACGTTAGATGAAGTTATCTAGTTAGATTGCTCAGACTCAACTGTAATACTACCGGGTTGAACCGGATCCGGGTAGTGTGGGGCCTGACCATTTTCTGTATCAATGTTTAAAAGTCAAAATATTCTGACCTGTGTCTGAGTTCTAGTTGTTGATGCTTTGGTTACCATGAGAACAGGATCTGCCTTTGTCTGTCAGAAAAAAAACATAGTAAGAGCAAGTGATGTAGTACCACCTCGTTCAGGGCCGCTATCATAGTGGCGTCTATTGGTTCTTGTCGGCATAGTACAAATTTAAATATATTTATATAATATAGTACATTCCGTACTAATGCGCTGTTGGAGTTAGGACTAGTCCTAACTTAGTACTAGTCCTAGGAGATATACAAATTGCATAGATAGTCCTAAGTTAGGACGAGTAACTTGTCCTAACTCGAGATAAGCCTAGTCCTAACTCTTTGTGAAATCCACCCCAGGTCACTGGCCAATAACATCCCTTTAATCTTTCTCAGCTCCCATTCACAATGTCAACCTCTACCCCTGCAGTCATAATGCTTCCAATTTTAGGACAAGTTATAAAGAAAGATTGGATAAAAATCACATTTGAAGGTTTCCAGTGGCTACTCGTTGAAGAACACAGCTAAAAACTGTTATTTTCGGTGTTTTCGAAAGAACGTCGAATCCATTCGCGTTTAGAGCCAGGTGTCAACGGGTACCAAAAAGAGCAACCTGTTACGTATGACCAACTCACATGGTTAAACCCCATAAGTTGGTACGCACGGCAGACTAATAAAACATTGGAATTACCAAAACAATTAAAGAAAGGGAAAACCAGCAACTGACAAAGGCAACGGTTGAGACATTCTGTGTATGATAACAATCAATTAAAGGCAGTGGACACTATTGGTAATTACTAACATAATAATTATCAGCATGAAAGCTTACTTGGTATTGTGTATTTGGGAGAGGTTGATAGTATAAAACGTTTTGAGAAAAGGCTCCATCTGAAGTAACGTAGTTTTCGAGAAAGAAGTTATTTTCCATGATTTTGATTTCGTGACCCCAGATTTAGAATTTGAGGTCTCGAAATCAAGCATCTGAAAGCACACAACATCGTGTGATAAGGGTATTTTTTCTTTCATTATTATCTCGCAACTCATGTCGACGACCGATTGAGCTAAAACTCTCACAAGTTTGTTATTTTATGCGTATGTTGAGATACAACAAGTGAGAAGACTGGTCTTTGACAGTTACCAATAGCGTCCAGTGTCTTTAAGTTATTTATTTACAAAATTAAAGCTTACAAAGGGTGATGACAAAATGAAGTTAGATACAGCATAAATCAATGCATGGCCGAACCAGTTTTCGTGCTCAATCGACCCAGGGGTGCTTGGGAACGGGGAGTCCGGCGCTCACCACCGGAGCACATTACAGCTAAAGGTAGAAGACCCTCAGTACCACGACCCAAAAAACCCCCGTCCAGCCAGTAGCGCCGTCAGGTAGAAGCAGTGAACATCACATCCCCGAGGTTTGCACCGGTCAGCATCCCGTCCCGAGTTTCCCAGAATCGAAAGAGGGTGCGGCTATGGCATGCGTAACCTTTCTTACCGCATAATTTCTCAAGCATGACCACGTCTCGAAAGGAAATAAGTGCGCCATTAACAAAGCACACAGGTGGGGAAGGTTAAGAAAGGAAGGTACGGCTCAGCAAATACACATGCTGGCTACAGGTTTAAAGACACTGGACACTATTGGTAATTGTCAAAGACCAGTCTTCTCACTTGGTGTATCTCAACATATGCATAAAATAAACCTGTGAAAGTTAGAGCTCGATTGGTCATCGGAGTTGTGAGATAACTATATGAAAGAAAAAACATAGCCAAGTGAGGTTTACTGCCGACATTTTTTTTGAGTAATTAACAATAGTGTCCACTGCCTTTAAAGGTACAAACTGTGACCATATAATAAACCTTACTCCATCTTTGACCTTAATGATTAATTTCATAAACACTCTTACTTTTTTTCACCATGGTGATTAATTTTTAATAAACTTATTAATGTGGAGCTACTGACATATTATTTACCATCATTAAATTTATAACCCTATAAGTGGGCTTTTGTTGAACATGTTCTGAGCATATTTAAGAGTACCTATAATTCAAACGGCTGAATAATTTGACTTTATGATTACGAAACACTCAACTTTTCACATAAAAATGACAGTTTCTTACAACAAAATTCACAAATCTTTGCTCTTAAGAGGTGAACAATGAAATAGTATTAAATCCTTGACCGTATAAATTGGATAAAATGAAACTGACTGTTGATTGACATCGGTGATGAACTTGACAATGGGAAACGGGGTTGGATTTGAAATGCATCTAGACAGCGCCGATTGTTGCGGACAGAAAGAAAGAAAGACTTTGGATTCAACCATTTTGCACGAAGGGGTGTCCGCACAAATACGAGTATCAGGAAAATGGATATGAAGTTGAAAATACAACAAATTGTTGTGTGAAATAAGGGAATCGATGTGTGGTGGTTTAATCCCAACGAGGCCTGGTTCTTGATAATTTTACCGAGACGAAGTCGAGGTAAATTATAAAGAACCAGGGCTTGGCGGGTTTAAACCACTAGTTGAAAACCGATTCAACACACTTTGATTCCCATTCATAAATACATTTTCGGTCAAAAAACATCAACAGTTACTGTCAAAAAGTAAAATAAATGCAAACATTATAATTGTTCATTGATTTCTTTTAAAACAACACCCCTCCTGCTATGAAATGGTAAGGCCCAGTCAAGGCCCTCGGGTAAACAACTCCTTATAAGGGAATGCTGTGCGCGTCGTGCGTATCACGTGATGTGGCACAACTGCTTCAGCCGTTGCTCTCGACCAATAGGAATGAAGAAACTGTCTTATAAGCACAGGTGCAAACTCGTGTGTCACGCCCATGTTTCAACACTTTTTACTGGTCATAAACAAAGGTTTATACACACCCACGTGACGCGCTCTCCACCAATAGGAATAGCGAAACTGTCTGAGGTATTTATGAATTGGAAATTATCGTAATTATATCGTAATGAAAACAAGCCAAATACACATTTTTATAATATTCTTGTAGAAATGATTTTGTTTAACATATTATTAAAAGTAGGTTGGTGCGATCATTTCACATGGGCAGCCATTATACAAAAACCAGACGTAAGATGACGTTATCTAAAGTTGTTTTGCACAGACTCCAATGTAATGCTACCGGGTATGTTGAACCAGATCTGGATATTGTGGGCCTGACCAATGTCGATATCAATGTTAAAAAGTTAAAATATACTAAACATTTTTGATAATAACTTTCTGGTTCAGCCTGATTTTGAAATGGGTCATGTCCCATGTGAACCGACACTTACGTTGGAGTTTTCAAAGTGTGTGTGTAGACCTTATGGTTTATATTGTCTTCGGTCTAATTATGGAATATCAGTTCAGGCTCAATCAAATGTGTCGCATATACATTGTAAACAACTGATGAAAACAGATACAGCACAGAGAGACATCCAGAAAGGGGGGGGGGGGGACAGAGAGGGAGAGGGGAAATGGGATAGTATATAAAAAAGCAATCTTTGAAAAAATGAACACGTTCCCTTGGATCTGTCGAGTTGGTCTTTAAAAAGCGTTTATAACCGTTTGTTATAAAATGCATATGGTTAGAAAGAAAATTTAAGAGTAGAATACAATGATCCACACAAATTTGCCTCGAAATTGCGTGGTTTTGCTTTAACTTTGCGAACTAACACGGTCGGCCATTTATGGGAGTCAAAAATTTGAGGAAAATGGATCGATACTTGTGTGGATCATTATATTCTACTTTTAAAATCTTTCTAATCATATGCATTTTATAACAAACGGTTACAAACGCTAGCTTATGCGCAGATGAGTTTCTTTGGACACACGTCATTTATCGCGGAGGTTTCGACGAAGAAATAATCCATGCAAGCTGGGGCCAGTTGAGGGAAAGAGAACAAGAGGTCGCCAAGCAACATCACGGACGACTGACATAAAGAAGTGGAACACCACGCAGCTGCATAAAGATCAGGGCCCAATTTCATAGAGCTGCTAAGCACAACAATTTGCTTAGCATGAAATTTTGCCTTGATAAAAACAGGATTACCCGACCAAACTTCTATGTGATTTTCTGGATAAGCAAACAACAGCTGAATACCAGTAACAAGCAATATGCAACAAATGGAAATTTATGTGGTAATCCTGTTTTTATCTAGGAAGAAATTTCAAGCTAAGCAAATTGTCGTGCTTAGCAGCTCTATGAAATTGGGACCAGGAGTAGATGATTACCACAGCGCAATTTGCGCCACCGGACTGAATAGAGAGAAACTTGTGCCAACAATCTTATTTCTTAGTTCTAGTTGTGTTGATAATGGATGGTATTTCGTTTTATGGGAAGGTCACGTTACGTCCCGTGAATATCAAACAATGCTTAAAATGAAACCATCAACTGTCAACTGCCAACTCGATAATCATTGTGGGTATACACTCATTTTGGTGTGCTTGCCGATTCATATCGATAAAGACATGGACACTATTGGTAAATGTCAAAGACCAGTCTTCCCACTTGGTGTATCTCAACATTATGCTTCAAAAAACAAATTTGTGAAATTTGAACTCAATTGGTTGTCGACGTTGCGAAATAATTATGAAAGAAAAAACATCCTTGTCACACGAAGTGAAACGGGTGATTGATGTTGATGCTTGATTTGAGACCTCAAATTCTGAATCTAAAGTCTCAAAATCAAATTCTCGAAAACTAGGTTACTAGAGGGAGCCGGTTCTCACAATGTTTTATATTATCAACCTCTCCCCATTACTCGTTACCAAGTAGGGTTTTATGCTTACAATTATTTCGAGTAAGTCTCCACATTCCTTTAGGCGAAATAAACAAGTTTTTGTACTTTCTCGATATAATGTTTTGGAAATTTTTTATTCCAGACATGTACGATCATTTTGTGGTCTTGAAGTCATTCGGCGAAATGCTTTCGAGCGGATGAAATAATTTATAGTGAGTGCGTGAAATGATGCTCACAAAAATGATAACATATTTTAAGCGCACGACATAACATTAATGTGCACAAATTAATCGCGGTTAAATTAATAATTGAGCGATCAAAGTGGTTTCAACCTCAAGGAGTAACTGCGCGCGAGAACCTAAAACTAATTTTCTGTCGTGATAGTTTGTGTTTCTTTTGTGTAAAATACCCCACAATGATGCTCCCGTAAGATCATTAAACGTAAGCAAGACATTGACAGGGAACATATAAAGGAACTGCGAGAGAGGAAATAAATTAGTTAACTTTGAGCGAGTCTTGGGGCTCCTTTTTTTATTGTATAATTATATTTTGATCGTTGGCAGGGGTCTGGTTTTACACATCTTATGATGACAGTTTTTATACTTTTGTTTTAACCTTGACAGCCCCTGTACAACTTGTAACTATTGTATATGTCTCAAGATTTAAAATAAAAAAATAAATAACAACGAAACTATTAATCTGACCTTGGTCTCCGCCTCGTAGTACATCCATCCAGACTCCTCCTTTACATCTCCGGGGTACTCGGTCTTCGTACCATCAATCAGCTCGCATTTACCCGATAGATCCTTGTAATTCACGGCAACACATTGCGGTTCGCGGAGGCAGTTGGCCAAGCATCTTGCAGGCGATTTAACTCGTTTTAGACTCCGAAGTAGATGGTTCTTGAGAGCAATGTTTGATCCAGCGGATTTGGAAAACCCAAAGGAACGCGAGAGTACTTCAGCGTGAGACTGAGTTAGAAAGTACAAGGTGAGAACAACAGCAAGAACACAAATCTTCCCAAACGATTGAGAAATCTGGTAGAAATTCATTTTAGTAACAACTCCATGTAATATTTAATTTGTCGATTAGAAATAAAAAAAGAGAGTTATCAAAACAATGTAGCGTCATCAACTCCGTCACGAAACTTCTCGAAAAAAACCCGACTGACTTGAAATGCAACGTTTTGAAAGTGAAGCCCACTAAACCAGTTTTGAACCAACTACTGACGCACTGAAGATCGCAATAAACTGATTTCGTGTTTACGGCTGGTTACAGCCAATTATCTATCACCCTCTGATACTCCAGTCAGAAATTAAAACTAGTTACTTGTTCTGAAGGGTCGTTATTTCACTTTGAGTATTGTGATTTTTTTAAACGGGTCTTGGGTGTTTTTTGTACGTGAAGTGCTAAGGATTAGGTCTCATAAATTTCAAAATCTTCGTCCCACTCACCTTGCAGTAAAAATAATTGGCGCTTTGTATCCTTTGGAAAAGGCGCGTTATAAATACATTTTTTTGTATTATTATTATAATAATGACGAAGGAAATATTGGCTACGAGCAACAACACAATCTGTCTGTTCACTCCTCACGCTGAAGTTGTTGATTGAAGACACTATTAGCAACATAAACAAGCCTCATTCAGTAAATTATCGACTATTTAGTCTAGCTGCCAATTACAAGCTCAATGGTGAAGCGATCGCTTTGTTGTTCGTAGTAAGGATCGCGTCATCGTGTTGTTATTGCTTCGCCGTTTTCTTAGCTTCAAGGGCAAGGTCTCATACTGCAGCTTTAAACAGGTAGGTCGGTTTCTAGTGATCTGTAGGATGAGGGGCCGGGGTTGTGGTGCAACGTCGCCATGTCATACGTTTCATTTTCAGGTGCACAGGATTTATGTTTCTTGCATTATTTAGGGAATTTTTTTTTTTCAGGGAGAGGGGGTGTTTAAAGTGGGTTCCAAGCTTTTTTTGAGAAAATGGTGTCTGCAAATACTCAGTTGACGCCAATCACAACATTTGTCGTACGTTGGTGAGAAGACTAGTCTTTGACAATTACCAATAGGGTCCACTGTCTTTAAGGTGTATTTAGTGTTTTGTGAAATATAATAATAATATTGAAAGTTTATAGTGCGCCACTTTTGTCAATAATGACACTCCTTGCGCAAAAAAACCCAAACAAGACCTCTGCTAAAAATAGCATAAAAAGATGACCAACAGTTTGAAGGCTTCGGTTTCTGAAATAGATATGTTTTGAGATGTATTTGACCTGGGAAGAAGTATCTGCTAGTATACAAATATTGACTGCTTCGAGTGCTATGGTTAAAACTATGACTCCCGAGGTGATCCCCGGAGCGTTTTATCTTCCCGAGGCGAAGCCGAGGGAAAATAGAACGCTTCGGGGATCATCGAGGGGTCTTAGTGTTAACCATTGCACGAGTAAAAGCAGTCAATATTTGTTTTATAACACCCAAACATTTCTAAATACTGTACTATTAAGTTACAGGCCTGAATGCTACAATCCACGGACGACGTGTATACAGATTGCAAAAACTTTAACTGTGCTGCATGTAGTGTCGTGCAATCCGAAATGGTTACAGACTATTAATTTGTAATCCTCGTACACGCAACGGACGTCTGGGTACTGCACACCGTGCGATAGTCTTCGGACTTGCGCACGGCAAACCGATGCACTATCACACGGCCGTCGTCTAGCAAAACTAAGACATGTCATGTGACGCGCTCTAAACCATTGAACAGGCAGAATATTTGTAAGGGGTGTTATTATATGAGTTGAAGTGGGACGCTGTTCCAAAGAGATGTCCCTGCATCTGAAAAACAGCGATCACCCAATGAGTGCCCGCAACGTGGAACGTTCAAGAGCTGCTTATTTAAGCAAACAAATCATTGCTTAGTAAAATCAGACCGACTAAGATTCCACTAAATTGACATTCTAAGTAAACAATAGCTAAATACCAGTCAATAGCAATGTATGGCAAGAGATTTTGGCCAGTAACATGGTAAAATAAGCATTTTTTTTCTTTAGCAGCTTAAAAGAAAATTGCCCCACGTTGTTTGAGGAGCGAAGCTGTATGGGGTTTTGTACACATGAATAAAGTCATTAGAACCTAATTTGATCAACTCACCGAAGTGAGTGAATTTAGGTCTCCAACATGTAGGGATATCAAGTCAACGTGTTTCATTGGTCATTGTGTAAATAGGTCAGACGTGGCTATTTTATGGAGGCCACCATCTGTTAATTTAGACACACAATTCAATGTTTCGACATGTGCTGTGCATGTTGGGATTTTGGGGGTTGTTTTTCTGACAGATAAGCTAAACACCGACGGCTCCCATTCCCATGGCAACCAAAGGAACAACAAACTACATGCATGAGGGACTGCATCCTATTAATAGCATTACTGGTATATACAAAGAAGTTGTCCTTGTATATAAAAAGGTTTTTCTATTGGTGTTTAGGTTGAGGTTGCGCTACCGGATTGAAACGGAATTAAGGAATTTTGAAAGCATCAGACATTTCCAATTCAGGGAGAAGATTATTTAAACTTTTAGTGAACTTCAATTTAAATAGTATGGAAAAAATTACAAAACGATTGTTCTACAGCGTCCGTTAGAGGTACTGTATGGGTAATTACTCAAATTAACTGTTAGCCTAAAAATGACTTAGTAACAAGCAATGGAGAGTTGTTGATAGTATAAAACATTGTGAGAAACGGCTCCCTCTGAAGTAACGTTGTTTTTTAGGAAGAGGTAATTTTCCTCTTAAATATTTGAATTTGATTTCAGGTACTCAGAATTAGATTTTGAGGTCACGAAATCAAACATCTGAAAGCACACAAATTCGTGTCACAAGGTGTTTTTTCTTTCGTTATAATCTCGCAACTTCGATAACCAATTGATTTCAAATTTTCACTGGTGTTTTATTTTGTGCATATGTTGAGATACACCAAGCGAGAAGACTGGTCTTTGACAATTACCAAATACCAGAGTCTTTAGAGGCATGGACACCGTTTTTGTCAAAGACCAGTTTTTCTCATTTGGTGCATCCCAACATAAATGCATACAAAAAAACAATCTTTGAACATTTTGACTTAGTTGGTCTTCGAAATTACAAAAGAATTATACAAGAAAAAGCAACCTGGTTGCACAAAGTATATGTGTGCTTTCAGATGCCTAATAAAAGGCTTCAAGTCTGAAGTCTTGAAATATTTCCTCAAAAACTACGTTACTCAGAGGGAGCCATTTCTCACAAAGTATTATATACTATGAACAGTTCTCAACTGCGTGTTGCAAGTAAGTTTTTTGTGCTATAACACTCGGAGTCTCCGTAGATTAGTGTGTTGGTTTGTCTTGTACTATCTTAAGGTATTCATTGTATTGTCCTGCCCGCCTTCCCCTTTATTTATTTTAATCACTGCATTTCAGGTATTTACTTTGTACTGCTTTGGAATGTCCAATATGCCCCGGGTGCCAACGTAGTTGGCGTAGGCTGTTCCTGTTTCCTTTGAGTTCAGATAGAGTTTTCTTTATAGTTCTGCTCATGTAATTTCCCGTAGTCATCTCCCGTAATGTTTATATCAGACGGCCGCAGAAAGCCCCAGAATGCCCGAGAATGCCGCAGAATACCACTGAACATTTCCCATGTGTATGGACGAAGTTATGAGTTTCTCCCGGCAATGATGTAAGTTTATTATATGAGTTATTTCGATAATGTGATTTAAACCCGCCTTTGTCTTAAAGGCAGTGGACACTAATTGGTAGTTACTCAAAATAATTATTATCATAAAACCTTTCTTGATTACGAGTAATGGGGAGAGGTTGATAGTATAAAACATGTGAGAAACAGCTCCCTCTGAAGTGGCGTAGTTTTCGAGAAAGAAGTATTTTTCCACGAACTTGAATTCGAGACATCAGATTTAGAATTCGAGGTCTCGAATCAAGCATATGAAAGCACACAACTTCGTGCAACTTCGATGACCGATTGAGCTCAAATTTTCACAGGTTTGTCATTTTATGCATATGTTGAGATACACCAACTGTGAAGACTAGTCTTTGACAATTACCAATAGTGTCCAGTGTCTTTAAAGTGTTTAATGCTTAAGTTTCACTCCGTCAGTCCACAGTTATTACTTTGTATATTGCTGTTTAATTTTCTAAGAAAACCTCCTCTCCCGATAAACGAAGACGAGAAAACAAGAATATTGATTTGTAGCCAGATAATATTGATAAATTACAGACAAAATGCGGTATGATTAAATGTTTTTATTCGGTGACTTAAAGTCGATGTTTTGCTATATCCAGTAGGCCCTATTGTTCAATTGCTATATTTTATTGAACACAAGAATTTCTATTCGCTTACATTAAGATATATTTGAAGGATTAGGTCATAATTGCACTTGCAACCCACCCTTGTTTTGGGTTGAGGTTTAGAAACACCTGAACTATTGCCCAATCATTATTCCAGTCCATGTGTGTACTACACCTCTGTCCACAGAAAAGGTACAGTTTTATGTTTCAAGTGAACTTGTTTATTCAACACTTAACTCATGATAATCAATTCAACAACACTCAATTATTAAAGGCACTTTACGCTTTTAGTTTCCCTAATGCAAGTTTAAGTTACTGCTATCTGCATGGTTGCTTCACATTAAGAGAGGGCGCTTTAGGGTTCAGCCTCCGGACATGATTGGACCATCTTCTGGTCACCTTATTGCCAGTCCATATAATGCGAACACTATACGAGTAAAGCTTTGTAATAAACTTACATAGTCAAAATTATCTACCAATTCAATGCATTTTTATCTGCACGTGTCTTACAGCGGGGAATACAAGATACTTAACAAAAAATCATTGCTTAAAAATAACTACATTTTAATGGTCGAATTTAAACGTTAATCTCACTTGCTAGTCTTAAAATCAAGTCGGTAATTGTTGTGCGTTTGTATTTGCCGTCCGCCGGTCTGTGTACCGTTCCAACTGTAGCTGAGGGGACGGTACACACATCCTCGATCCCAATGTGCCACGTGCAACCTACATGTACGACCGTTGCATGAATGTATAATCGCACTGTGACTGTTGCATGAACGGTAGGATGTGTCTTATGCATGGCACTTGTAATAGGCAGCACTGGTAGACATGGACAATGACGAACGACCCTTCACCAAGTCTAACTCCCTAATTGTTGGCATAAATATTTGCAATAGACAAATTGCGTGGCTGATGTTTACATTTCACCACGTGACTTATAGTGGATACTAGGCAACGTCCTTTTGTCAGGTGGCAAATACGTGCAAAAACTACTAATACGGTATAGGATCTATTTGTCGTAAATAATAAAACACATTTAAGCCCGGTTAATACTTCCTGCGAATGAGCCCGGTTCATACTTCCTGGATGAACCGGGCTTAAGGCATCCTAAGCCTTGTGTTATGTTGTGAAGAAATTGATTTTAAATAACATTGCAGTTGGCCCATTACTAAAAAATTGTTTAATTTGAGATATTCACAACCGGTTTCGGAAGACGGCTATTTATTTTGTAACACACTACAAAGAGTATTTTAAACAATTTGAAGCATTTGAGACTTGATGAATTTCAAATAGACAATGGAATCACACAGTTTTCTGGATGATTTCAGCTTGAAAATTGTTACATTCTAGTGTTGACGAATTAGTGTACGATCGCGCTCCCCCTCCGTAATGACAAACCAATTCCTACTATACTAAGAGCAATGCCCCACTCTGTGCCCCGCCCCCTCACCACACCCACCAACAAAATCTTGGCTATACCGCTGATAACTTTCAATGCAGAGCTCCCATCACATGCTTGAGCTGTCTTTATCCTATCTTTCTGAACATTTTGCAAAAAGTCTTGTTAATAACTCCCGTTTAAAACCTCGTCTCCCCGCGACCAGAGAGAGAGAGTGTCCATGGGTGGAATACCCGCAATTCCAAACAATATTCCACTCTTCCGATGAGAACCTCCCGTTTTAAAGACAGTGGACACTATTGGTAATTGTCAAAGACCGGTCTTCTCACTTCGTGTATCTCAACATATACATAAAATAACAAACCTGTGAAAATTTGAGCTCAATCGGTCATCGAAGTTGCGAGATAATAATGAAAGAAAAAACACCCTTGTCACACGAACTTGTGTGCTTTTAGATGGTTGATTTCATGACCCCAAATTCTAAACTTGAGGTCTCGAAATCAAATTCGTGGAAAAATACTTCTTTCTCGAAAACTATGTCACTTCAGAGGGAGCCGTTTCTCACAATGTTGTATACCATCAACCTCTCCCCATTACTCATTACCAAGTAAAGTTTTATGCTTATAATTATTTTGAGTAATTACCAATAGTGTCCACTGCCTTTAAATAACATTTGATATATATAATTTTGTGTTTTAGAAGGTGTTTTTTTTCTATTATGTTAAATTTGTAATATATTTATCTGTACAGTCTCATGCAATTTTGCCCTTGGGCCACGATTTGTGGTTTTAATAAAATAACATAATGGCATAACATTCCGGTCTATTACATACTCACAGATTCTTCAAATATTAAGAGAAGTAAATGTCTTGGTGGAATAAATAAAAAGCAATAATCATCACCTACTTTTTTAACAATGACACTATTATGTGGGTGACGCCTTGTTTTAAGATGTGCGATAGGCCCAGTGACATTTGAGAGCACAATTGTTGTTTTTGTTACTTTCTGAGCATACCGTAGAG